>NW_009618122.1:3251-18418 GCF_000690535.1 Cariama cristata | reverse complement strand
TGACGGAAATTCACCGGTTTTAACTTTGGCTTTCAGGAGAACCTTCCAGGGGTCCGTGCACAAGCAAGCACAGGGGCCTGCAATTATCGTGCTAAAAGCCAGGCTGTGCCTGCCAGTAATTAGATTTCTGTATGCATTGCCCTTTCCATATTTTCAGTGAACGACACGGGGAGCTGCTCTTTCGCAGGTCCGAGGGAGCGAGGCTCTTCCCTGCAGCTCCTAAGCGTGGAATCGGGATTTTGCAGCAGGCCGGGGACAGGGGCCCTCGGCGCTGCTCGGTGGCACACGCGAAGATCCGCACCGCTTCGTTCCCCGCTCGGCGCCCATGGTCACCAGGACTCCCCGGCCATCTGTTACCTTGCGGTCAGCAGCGTGTTCTCACCTTGCCTACAGCTGCACGAGGGAAGAGAAGCCGAGTTTGTCCGCTACATTTCTGCAATCTGGGCTTTTCCTCAAGAGGAAAATGTATTTCCTAGATGAGATATCCTGAAACCAGAGTTTTAGCCCCCAAGTGTCTAACACTGAACTCCTTGAATCTTATTTGGACCCTCACACAACACCACTTGTCATTCACCAAATATTTTACATTTTTACTTTTATTATCAAAAGACAGAAACAGAATTCAGTCTTGACTTGTACTTTTCTAAGATCCCACGTTCTGCCCCACACGTACCTGTGGTGTGACTTCTTACACAACTTCAGGCTAAACCCTGGCTCAAATTGGTGCAGTGCACAGCTCACTCCAACGGTTCTAAAAACATTTACAAATGCATTAAACCTAGATCTTGTATTGACATTAGTGCCAGTGATCCTCAAAGCTCTGTGAAACAATTGTCTTACCCATCTAAGAAAAAAACCTGCTGAGTAGCTGTGCTCTGACCCCATCTGGAACGGAAAACACCACACAAATTGTCTTTAAAAGGTTTCATTGCAGCATAATACAGGAGCTAAGAGGCCAGAGCTCCTTCTCTCTTTTGTGCAAACGAGATCGGGCAACAGAGGAGAGGACTTGGGGAGGGAAGTGACACCATGATAAAGCGGCCCCACAGGAGGATTTATTCACTTCCAAACGCCCAAGCTAACCCCATCTGCTGCCAGCCGGAGAAAGCATCGAGCCACTTCATCTCTGAACATCCTCCAGCAGCAGCATTTCCCCTTTCTGCGGAAAGCCCTGTATGTATGTCGCTGATTTGTGCTTAGCAGCCCTCCCGCCTCCAGTTTATATTACCACCACATAACACCAAAACATCTCCCATTAAAACTCTTACTTAGAAGTGCTCTTTAAGATAAGAAACTTGTAGGTCTATTTCCCCCTTTAGACTAAATAAAGTGTGTGCATCACAAACTGTTTTAAGATCCCAAGTCACTGACGACATCGGTGAGAAGGAACAATGTAGACAATTCAACTTTGTATTGAAGCCTGGGGGTTTTAAACACATCTATTACAAAGCCACACAAATTCAGCTTTTCCCCAGGGGTGAACACCTCAAGGAGAAGGATGGACCAGAAGTGAGCAAGTTGCTGCCGAGACATCTTTGTAGGTTACCAAACAGTATTAATTTTACCGCAGAATGACATTACCATGTTGTCTACAATTTTTTCCATGTATCTGAGGCTTGAAACACTTGGACTTTGCAGCAGGGATCTTAGGCAGAAGCATGGCTGCAGTGTTCAACAAAATACAACTCTGTTCTCAGAATGACCAAGCTTATCGTACCACAGCCCTCTAAAAGCCAGGCAGTTATCGTCATCATAGGTTGTTACCAAGTTGAAAACTCACACTTGCTTTTATGCATAGTGAGGAACAGGAAAAACTGAGTTTAAATACTTTAATTCACACACTTTAACCTACAGAGAAATACAGTACAAATAACAAGACAACAAAAAGATGCATTAGGAAATCAGTAACAGAGTCAGTGCTGCGAAAAGATCTGTATTTACAAACTTCTCTGAAGACTATGGAGCAGATGTTTCCCAAAGAGCCTTCTGGGAGCTCAAGTCACAAGAGAGAGGCCACGATACAACTGACTTCTTCAGTTTCCCCGGTGTTAACGTGGAGTACCGCCACAGAACCGGGGGGAGCTCTGTGACTCCACTGATGTTGCAGCTTCTTACAGACAGAACCTGGCCCAAGTACCCACATCACCCACAGGTAATGATTTGAGCCAACATCACAATTACAGGGGGCAATGGTATTATCACCCGATTCAGAAACACTGGATGAAGCCAATGAGGGCGCAAAGAAAGTAAAGACTTCTACGAGATGTTCCACAATCACACTCCCTGTGCCTACGCAGCAAGTAACGAACGTACTTCCCAGCTTTTCTGACCAAGAGTTTTATAGTAGTACCTCCTTACCCTCTCATTTCAGCCTGCCGCCTTCTAAAAAAACAAAGGAAAAACAATTTGGGATTTGAAAACTTCACTCGATGCCAAGGAAAAATTAGCAAATTTTGACTTTAAACATTTATATTGGAGGTTCAGTATTACGTTGTCTGGTTATTTCTTTGCAAGTGAGATCTCATAGGCTTTACAGCTGTGAGCAGTCAGGTTTGCTCTGAGTTTCTGCTTTCTGAGAAGAGAGGTGGGAATGGTGCCGATGGCTTTTGCTTATGTTTGGGCACTGAATAGTATGTATCTGAAACTGCACCACAAGGAAACAACTGTTCTGTCAAGAGTACACTGATCACTCCTCCCTTACTGTTCTGTAGGAAAAAACAACAACAAAAAATACTGAATCCCAAATATCACCTTTATCGGTTGAAACCCCCCCCCTAAGATGTTATAAATTCTACTTTTTGATCTATTACTTGCATTTTAAGCTCATTTTTTCCCTATTTAGTGCAGTTTCAGAATATATGCATAAACACATTCAATACAAATCCCAAGTCACAGCATCACAGTATTTCCAAGCTAAAGAATAACTTTTTTGTTTAAAAAACTGTTAACATGCTGGTATTTTCTTGTAAGTAGTTATTACTAATTCAAAGTTACAGCTCTTAAAAGTAACATTTTTACAGTATTCAGATCACTAATTACTAAATAGAAATAACTACTATACATATTAAAGTTACAAACTACAAAAATAAAAATCCATTCTGTTAAACTATAAAAATCCTAGAAAGAGAAGATGGCTGGAGGTACTCTAAGGATACAGCAGTTGGTAGCAGACAAAATGGCTTTTGAGGGATGTAAACTTTGAAGATACAGAATGCAGCAAACTTGCATTTTAAGTTCCCACTTATGCTTAAAATTATTTTTAGGCTGAAATCTACAAACAAGTTGCAAAGGAAACAATGCAAAAGCTGAATTACATACAGCAAGAAGGGTATACAGGGCAGCGTTAATGAGAAAAAAAGTACAATTCTGAATACATTCGTACTTTTGAATAGTTAAGGGCCAGATCGTCAGCTAATGTAAGTACATATAACATCACTAGGTTTAGTCAAGGCATGTGGCTTTACTCCAGCTAGAAGTCTCTCCCTGAGATGCCCAAAACCTGAACTGGGTATTCAGCAGTCTTAGTGAGATAAAGAAAATTTTGACCATGCTGTGCTTTTAGAACTGTGGCCTAAATGAAGCTGAAATACTGGACATGTAAATTCTCTCAATATACTTAACTGCTAAATGAACAAGTGGTCTCTGTTGTCTCATTCTTGTGTTCAAGAAGCAGCTATCATTTCTTAGGAAAAAAAGTCAGAGCATTTTTAAATAAGTGGTTCACATTCAACAGGATCAGTTATGTACTAGTATTTTAAAATCTGAAGATATCCTAGTTTACTGCTAACTGAAGGGTCAAATCTATTTTTCTTTTCCAAAAGAAAGAAAACTGCTAGCAGTCAGTATGAAATAACAGAACAAAAGAGGATTTTCAGTTAGAACACATGCAAAGATTCCTAAGTGTTCTACTCTTACCCACAGATTAACTAACTAGGTTACAGTGGTGCTCTACCAAAAAGCATTAGTTGCCAAGTAAAAGCCAGTAACTATTATACCATTGATACCATTATGCTGTTCACAGCTAAGGTACAGTGCTTGAAGGTTTGGGTTTTTTTTTAACTGGTAAGATACAATAACATACACTATAAAAAGCTGTGAGCTTCAGTGCAACATAGCGCGGAACCAGAAGGAACTGGCCAAACTGAAACCAGAACCTTAAACTATCAGTTCTCAGAACTTGTGGAGAATGTGGAGGTTCCTCCCCAGCAGCAAAGATCAAAAATTGTACTTTCAAAACAGGTCAGGGGGACTGGGAACCTCTGGAGTACTTTCTAGTACCTTCCAGCTGTGGTGATGGGGACTGAAAAAGCCAAACAGGTGGGTTACTAGGCTAGGAATAAGCTGTGTGAAGCCATTCCAATTCTCTTTTCTGACAAGCCAACTAGCATGAAGGATAAAGCAGACAGAAGAAAAGCTCACTACCTTGATTTCAGCAGAGCTTTTGATACTGTCCCCATTGGCATTTTTACCTGAAAGTGAGCCAGCATAAAACAAATTCTCAATCTGAATCAGCTGAAGTTATACAGAAGAAACTTTTAACTTACTGTTGCTATAAACACTGCCTCAACAAGATGATTTTCTTCAAATGTGCTCAAACACAGTAGCATTTTCTTTTGCAACCAGGAAAAACTCGTCTGTTTTCTGAGGGCACGTACTTAAAGCTTCTAACTAAATGGTGTTTCAAGTTACTTAGTGCCTAAGAAAAGCAAGACCTGGAAAAAAACCAACCCTATGAAGAGGAAACATTGAAAGTGAACATATTAAAAAAGAGTATCAAATGCATAAATTATGCTATACAGTCTTTACATGATGAACATGAAATGCAATTCATAACAGCACTAGCTGAGAAAAATGTTCAAATTTGAACATAATTCCAAATTAATTTGAAACAGAAATAGCTACTGCAGTAGAAAGACAACACAAGACTATAATAACTGCAGTAATTCCAAAGTGCTGTTAAAAGCGTGATCTAAATACGACCCTACTCTGCTTTAAACACCAGGAACAACAGACAGAAGAAAAATACCCAAGTGAATGCCATTTACCTCAGCTGTTTTTGAAGACAACGAACGCAAGTTTGGACTTCAGATGCCTTTCTAAAAAGTCCAGTCACGGAGAAAGATCCAAAATGCAGGTGGTATTTGAAACAGTTTAACTCTGCTATGAATTGCTGAAGTGAAAACAAAGTAAAACAAAGCTTACGACAAGAAGTTCTAGGCACCTGAAAGCATGCATATACGTCCTCGCAAGGTGTGTGCAAACAAGTGAGGCCCGGAGGGCAGGAAGCCGACCCACAGACAGGCTCTCCAGACGAGTTTAAGGTTTTGTACTGCACGTCACAGGACCGAGCACCGACAGTGACGTCAGCGGCACCCGACCAAACGTCAGCGGAGCTGGCGGAGGGCAGGGGAAACCGCGGCACTGCAGGACCGCGGTCCGGCGGCAGTGCGCCCTCTCCCGGACACAGACTGTACTGCAGCAGTTTCAGCTTTCTCACCTGTTTGCAGACGATTAGAACAGAGTAGCTATTTGTACCGGTGCCTTACGCACCTACGACATTAAAAAAGCATGTACCAGTTTTACAGTCACAACACGCACATGACAACATTAAGCAGCTACAGATATGTTTCAAATTAGAAAAGTTCATTTGTGCTAGCATTAGAATCTGGGAGCCCCTTGCTGACATCTACTGTCTGCAATTCGACAAAAAACAGTTCCACAGAAGTAACTCAATTTGCAACACACTGGAAAGGAGGATACCTTGAAATCAAAGGACAGCATGTTGGAAACAGCAAGACTTCCCAACAGATCCTAATGCTCACACTGTATGTTTAAAAAGGACTTTTTTTTTTGGTCATGCATATGACACTACATATAGTTACAACAGAAGGATGACTCCGTATCTGATTGGGAACTGCATACTTCAACCTCACAGAATATTCTCCATACCAAAAATACAATTTTACAAGAGGTTCCCCATGCTTACAATGGCTACGTTTGCTACCTATCATTTGCTGCAATCCCTAACAGCCAATTTGTGAAACACAAACTTCTTCACTTCCACATGCAAGAAGGGGATAACCTGTCCAATACCAACAAGACCATTTACCAGGGCTTTTCCCAAACAAGTGCCCAATTAGATGCTACTTTCACTTGCAGTTCTCCCTTGCTTCTCCAAAAGCAATGATGGATTTACCTTTCCCAACGAGGATTTCACACATTTAGGACTGGACACCTAGCAAGCGGCAGGCCCTTGCCTGCCTGAACATAGTACACCACCACTGGTACCCACTCAGGCAAAGCACAAGTGGAGAAGCCAGCTCACCTACTGTAAAAAAGGGAGACTTTCAAAGTCTTGGCATCGATTATTTTTTTTCTAGATGTCAGGAGTTCAAAGAGGGAAGTTTTTAAACAGTTAAAGGTTCTTAGGCTGTAAAACAATTTGAATAATCATCTGATCAACTTCAGGTAACTCTTTGAACTGTATTATGAGTAGTTTAGATTACATAGCCAGTGGTGTCATTTCTCTTGAGAAAGTACTGCCTTTCATAGCACATACCCTGCTTTTCCAGAGACTTGTCATTTGTTTGTAAACAATAGTTATGCAAGAACCATAGCATATAACTTCACTATTTTGAGGATGCTGATGGTTACAAGTTATTAAAAAAAATTAATGACTTAACTAGTTAAGATTTTTTTAAGCTAACATAAATTGAATCTCATAACTAAAAAAGGGTAGTGAATTTATCTAACTTTTGGGTATTTTAAACACTTTTTACATAGATTTAACTATTAATTTGTTCTCTATATTTACATACGATAAAATATTTAAGATGAGGTGTACAAGGCTAATGAACATGGAATTTACAAATGGCTTCTGTTTTACAGTTCATTACACTCTAATCACATTTTCAGACAGCTATAAATACTACTGATTATCAGTGAATTTAAGATCTAGTACATACACTTTCTACAACAAATACCATCAAGTTAAAAATGCTCTCCAAAGAGGATTACAGTTGAAGGTTTTAAAAAATACTGACTTTGCCAAGGTTTCAATAAATTATTTTAAAATATAAATAGTTCATTCACTGTCAATGCAAACGTCATTTTATAGCTTGTTGAAAAACAGTTTCATTTTACAAAACCTAGAAACATAGCCTACTTTACCCTATGGTATCACTTCCAGTTAGGATAAAGAAAAAAAAAAAAAAGATTGGGGGAGTTCTGACAAAAGCAGCAAAATTCAAAGTTCAGACAAAAGTTCTCAATTTCTCTTAGGATCTTGGCTCATGCAGGGTACATTCACCATAAATTCTCTTCCTACTTGGAAGATCACCTTCAGTAACTCAACTGGACTTAACTGAATTACTTCGTGACAAATTTTAAACCTCAACTCTTAGCACACACCTGCTGCAGGCTTAAAATAGTTACAACAGAAAAGAAAAAAGGAAGCAGATTTTTACTTGTTAACCATGAAGATGTTTTCACCTGAGAAACTTTTAACCCGAGAAGCTTTAGATATGCCAAACTGACAGTTTCCATGTACTGTTGTATGTGTTCTTAACCTTTACTATCAGTATAGGCCACCAATCTTTTTCTCGTCCTATATTCATATGGGACATGAAGTTTCAGGTCCAACAAGGTATCTTTGACCCTCTAAGAGCCAGTCAGAAAACAACCACTTCCATGCTTTTTTTCATAATCAAATTACACACATGAACGCCAGTGTTACAAAAGTCACCACAACTTGCTAACCTCTGCAAATTTAGCTCTCGACCTCCACACTTAACATTGAAACAGTTAACAGACTGACTTACTATTGATCATTTTCAGATAATTATGAAGCAAGATCTTTAACAAGCCTTTAAAAAAACCCGCATTTGCCAATCATCATTATTTCTTTAAAACCTTCCTCTAAACAGGTAAAAAAGACAGCTCCTTGGTCCAAGTTTTCTTTCAAAAAGCCTCCTCAAGAACTACAACGTTGCTACTTACAAAAACTAGAATTAGTCTCTCACTGAACCCAAGCAGAGTCCCTCACAGAATTATTCAGTGCAAGTCATGGTACAATTATTTTGAAGTTGTAACTTGGGCACTCAGGACCTCAGAAGCACTCTATGGCTTACAAAGCCACTGAAAAAGGTCATTTGCTAACAGAACATTTCCAGAACCTTTGGTCCAAAAGCATCTGTCTCACTAACCACCTTCCTAAGAGCTCCTAGATCCTCCCCTCTCCCAGTCAAGACTATTAGATACACGCTGCACAAGCGGGTGCGCACAAAAGTATTTGCCTTGCTCCCAAGAAGAGATAGCAGCCAGGAGCAGGCTGCTGTCAGAAAACCAGCCCACATCCTACTTGGTCTGGTTTTCTGTTCTGGAACTGTTCTGGGGAAGAGGGCAAGTGGAAGCAGGCCAAACTCCCCGGTGTTCCCCTTTCCAACGGTATCAAACATTTTGCGTACTATACTGTGTATGTGCAGAAGATCTGATTCCACAGCCAGGAAGGGCTGCAGTATCTGTCTCTTTCCTGCCATTAGAATAACTAACTCCTCCAGCTAGAAAGCCTGGGCATCACCACCAACCTAAAAGGCAAAACAGTTGTGGTAATTCAGCTGTGAAAGTTTTTATGAATGTGAAAGCATGGCTTTTTCCTCAGATCTAGTTCATTCACAAGTATGAACCTTACAGCATAAACCGTAATCTAGATTAGGCGTTCTCAGTGTTTTTAAATGAGCTGAAGTTCACCGCTGTATTACTTCAAATTCCGCAAAGATCTAAACATCTTCATCCGTCTGTTCTCTCACATGGTCTTGCTCAGATGCGCTGGAAGCGTCGTCATCTGTTTGTTCACCCGAGTGATACAACATCAGTGCATGTGTCTTATGAGTTATGGTAACAGTGCAGGGCCCCTGCGCCCATGGCTCGCCATCCACCTGCATCGGCATCTTTGAACTCTTCAAGATCAGCTAGTATCAAACAGAAGAACACACAATCATAGTGGTTCCAAGTAGCTCTGAAGATACCTTTTACAACTGCAATATACTGATGCTGCACATTCTCAGCCTGGCCAGGGAGAAACTTAGTATATACTTAGTTGCACTGATAGGCCACCAACCACAGGAACAGATGGCTGTGAATTACAACATAACTAATTTTTACTAAGCAAGAGAAACATCTAGCTCAACTGCAAACTGCAACAGTTGAGTGCTTGAAATTCTATACTTAGCATTAAAAAAATTTAGGGGAACAGGTTGATGAACACCACTTACCCTCACTGTATGTGCCTGCCCTAGGCGAACAGGATTTGCTAGTTTCACCTGAATCTGGGCACAGTGGAAAGAACCATGAACACCCACAACTTCCAGAAGTCCATCATCATGTCTATGAATTAAGAAAGACGACTCTTTTTAGTGACACTCATGAGCTGTAGAATACCACATTACACAGTCCTTTTATGGCTATTCATATAGAGAAGACAAATGTTATTCTACAAATATGTTTAAACTACCCATCTGTCCTGGACAGCAAAATCGCACTGAACGACAAAAGCAGCCGCACAAAGACACAAGTACAGAGGAACCAGCCGGTACACCTCAGCTAGCTTCTGGACGTTATGGATATATGACTTTCCAAGGCTCATCATAGGCCTTAAATCTACAGGAAAATCTTTTAATGGCTTAATTTTTTAGATTTTGGTAAAGGACCTTGCCCAAATATTTTTTAGAAATCCAGGATCACAAGCCTTATAACAGAACTTTAAGTATGTTTATATATATGTCTTCTGAAGAAGGAAGTCACAAGAGGTGACTAAGGTACCCACCTATTCTCCTCTTTAGTATTGCTCCAGCCAACTTACTCAAGGATGGGAGTCAAATTTTTAGCTTGCTTTGTTTTTACTTTATATTTTAACCTCTGTTAAGATGTGTTCTTTTATATTCTGAAATGGACGTGTCTTCTACTTTTTGAAGGCTACCTTTATTTTTAATAGCCTCTTCAATGCTATTGCTTAATCATGCCAGACATTGTGAGAAAGTCTTAAAAAAAAACTTGGTGTGTGGGATGCGCTTAGTCCAAGTCTCTAACATGAGGATAATCAAAACACCGAGATAGCCTACTGTCACAAGGAATTCTTCTGACTTTCAGACAAGTGTGGCTACATAAGCACACAATAGTAGAGGGAATTGCTAACACAACAAGAACTGTTAAAGGAAAAAAAAAGATGCACAGTGTACCTCGCCAGAGGGTAAGGTTCATCACCCATTCCTTCCCAGAGCCTACAGCCACCTCCCCAATATCCAATGTTCAGGACAATGATGCCTTCCAAATTGGGCAAGTCGATTCTCTCACCATCCAACTCTAGCTTTAAAAGACAAACACAAGTTAATTACTGCGGATCAAATTCAGCACTTCAATATAAGCTAGTTATTCTCTTTACACATTTAATAGGCTTCCACTTGAAGAAAAACTGGCCCTGTACAAATAGAACGCGTTTTCTTTTCATACTTTAAAAAAAATGACTTCTGATTTCACAAGATATCTTAAGTGGTAATAAACTTCTGCTAATAGAGAAAAGGAAAAGGAACTCTCACTTATGTAAGTCTCTGGTGCTAAGGCAAATTTTATCTGAATATCAGTACTTGAACTCATAGAACTGAGTCAAGGCCAGAAAAAATTTAAATTTTCAGTAAGCTCAAAGACATGAATTCCATGAAGTAGCAAAAGGAAATAAAAAATACTCCAAGTACAGAGCCATCCTTATACAAAAATAATATAGATGTAAACTGCGAAGCTTTTACCCTTTTCTTTCACAGGGTAAGTTTTTACACTCCACTGATTGTCCAGAGAATAAGCAAATTAAGAAACTTACCTCAATCTTTTTGTTAAGATCTTTACATTCTTGTACTAAGCAGTCTTTGGTTCCATAAAAAAAATAAACAGCCTACCAAAAAAAAAAAACCAAAACAGGAAGAACAGAAAACACTGTTAGAAAAATATATGAAGGCTATTTGAAATATTCGTCTATAGTTATTGTTCTGCAAACCTTATCTAAAATTCACACGTAGCATATTTGCACATCCTTCAACCAAGCCTTCTTCATGAGATAGGCTACAACTTGCCCAAGAGACTTGCTTTCCACTTTAAAAGGAAATAGGCAACATCCTTAACCCATTAAGTTTCAAAGCAAATGAGACATTCTAAACAAAAACTGAACAAACAGCATATTCTGTAAGCAAGCAAGCAGAGGCAAGGCAGAACACTTGTGAGTGGGCTGGAAACATGTTTTACCCATGGAATCCCCTCCCCAAGAAAAATGAGTTCAAACTCTTGAAATAGCCTGAAAGGAAGTAGGGGACAAAAGCAATGTAAAGCAAAAAATAGCCTTAAGTCAAGTCAACAACTACAGGGAGAAAATGTCACTTTACCAAACACACCTTATTAATAATTCTGCTGGAAAACAGAGAGGGAGTCTTCTCACGATGAGCATGAAAATTTAAAGCCATGAGAGCATCAGGTCCTACAGAAAAGTAGTTGTTCATAGTGAATACCTGTAAGACAGAAATTCTAGTTATGGTCTTATTAAATATCATTATTGGGATTTAAAAGTCACAGTGTTTAATTTTGAAGTAGGTAACCAGAAAAATAAGTACAAATATGTGGGCATTCCACAGAATCCATATTCATACTTGCAAACCATACCTTTGGTTTCCTTAAGTTGTAGTATCCTCTGTTTGTTACTTGAACCTTCCACCTGCAAAACAACAGCCATTACTTAGACTCATGACAGACTTCTCACTTAGGAATCTCATATCTATACTGGAATCAAGTCAAAAGATTCAAATTCAGTTCAATTATGAAAGAGTTAAGCCTTGTAGAACAACTAAAGACAAACTAATTTTAGACCTCAGTTATTTTGCAGTTCCCTCCAGCAATACTTGTGTTTCTTTACATACACTGCTGCGACTGGGTATCAGTAGAGCTACAGTAGTATTTGGTTCTACAGAATTTATCTTTTCACTGTTACTCACCTATCTAGTTTGATTCCATCTGCCTCCATGACATTTCGTAAGATTTGTTCTACAGGGACTTCTCCAGCATAACCTGCACCCCAGCCCAGTGTATTAGACAGGTCATTACCTGTTCCCAGAGGTAAAATCGCAACTTGTGGAATATAACGTTCTTGGCCCTAGGATACAAAACCACTGCACGTTAGCTCCTTCAGCACTCATTTTCTCCCTTTTATCCCCAAATGTTCAGGTTAGATAAACATAATTAATCTTCACAGCAGCTTGTTACATAGTGCAGAGCAATAGAGCTGGCAGCGTTAGCACAGCAGATGGCACATTTAAGTACTTATTGTAGGGATAATGCAAAGGAAGGAAATGTTAAACCATTGTGAGAAGAAAAGAGAATACAAACACAATATGGAAACAATGCATTATTAATACTGAGCACAGTATTCCTTCAAAAGAAGGATGCTTTGGATCTAGAAGTGGAAGCCTGAACTTCTCATGTGATTTCCTGACTATATGCTGCTGACTTGCTGCAGCCATTGTAAGTTACTATTACTGCACATACCTCTGGGAAGCGATATGAACATGAAGAGAAACATAACACACAAGGCTGTGAACCACAACAAGACACCAAAATGCTCTTACAAGACTGAAGTGAGGTTAGGTCTAAAACAATAGATGCACATACTGCTACAGTATTCAACCACAGACAGAAATTCACGTACTCAAAGAAGGAAAGTCAGTATCTAAGTTTCAGAGGTACCACATACATACACAGATCCAACTGTCATCAACAGATGGAGCAGATGATAGTCACCTCTGCAAATCACAGTGACAGCAGCAGAGATTCAAAATGTCCACCTTAGCAAAGGTCTTTGCTCTCTTTACCATAGAAAGGTGAACAGTTATTTCAGATCTGCTATGGCCTTTGAAATTCAGCTGTGAAAATTACTTGCAGTAAGTGGCATTATGGTTACTACTTTTTCAAGAACAGTTATCAGCCAAGTAACCTGTGTTTGAGAGTCAAGATAAATGAAGGGAGCAAACAATCTACTGCCGATAATAAAAAGGTTTTGCTGATAATCTCAATGGTATTTATTTAACTCCAATGATTCAATTTGAATACTTGGAGACAAAGAACCCAGATTTCATCAACTATATTGGCTCTGAGGGATGATATATCAAGTGTCCAAGACCAAGTAACCATATACTCATATTCATTAACCTTTACAGTTACACTTTGTTGCATTTCTACTTTACCAGTATATAAAAATTCTCAAAGAAGCTCAGTTTGATTATGCATGCAGTTGTAATAATGGCCTTCAACTACAACATTTCATGTATTAACAAGAAAGCTGCAGGGAAAAGAAAAAAGCTAACTTTCTTCCTTTTATCACTAGAAAATAAGTTTATTAGGTAAAGCATAAAGACCATGTAATTATTCTTCTTTCCTAATTTTCTCAGGAGTTCTCTGTAGTACCCTGTAAATTGGAATATCTTAATATCTTCCACTTCAACAGTAAACATACAGCTTATTTTTTCCTTCTCTACTTGCTGTTAATAGGTGAGGCTGCAGACTGATACATTTTTTTAGAGTATACGATAAGGAGCAGAAGCAAATTACTGCACTCATTTATGCAATGGCAATATAACCGGTATAGCCAGCAAAATGATGAGGTTATTGTAAAAGATCAAGAGTGCTGGGAGAAATAAGCAGTCAGAGCACATTAGCCATTATTAGCAATGCCATTTGGGACAAAATAAATCTGTTTAGACAAAGAGGAAAGAACAGCTTAGTCTTTTCTTGTTTTATGGAAAAGAACGACTTTAAATATCATTTAAAATCTAAAGCTTTCATATTTTTCCTGAACTACAGGGACAGATAACAAGATGCATTCCCCAACCCCCATATGAATAAGCAATTCTGCAAATATTTCTCTGTAGGCTTATTCAGGAAGATGAAAACACTAAATGCAGGTAAGAGATTAGGTGTAGCACTTCAGCAGCTCCAAAACTCATTTCACCATAAGACATCTTTTAATTTAAAACATAATACCTTGATCTTCATTTCATCAATTGCATCCAGGACCCAGCCTACTGTGCCATCCCCACCGCAGACAAGAACCCTGACAGCGTTGCAAGGCAGCAAGGTACAAAGTTGGAGTGCTTTAGCAGGTGCAATTTTGCTTAGATCAAAAACCTAGAAGAAAGGAAAATAAGGAGTTCACAGAACACGATTCAGGATTTGCCTCACAGATAAACAACTTCAAGAAGTTAATTCTAATGCAAACCAAAGATTCTCCATTTACAGTATTACGTTAGCAAATGAGCTGTCTTGACTTCTATGAGCAGGATTTGGTTTCCCAAATTCACAATAGAGTTCCAGCTGCTTCACTAGGAATAAATGGCATTGATAAACCGAGCTGACAGAGTCCTACGAAAAGTCTGTATCTAGAAGCATTATGATGAATTCTGTAAACACGAAAGATTTCATGTTTAATGAATGCACAATGTTTAATTTCATGTGTAATGAAAAATAACATGAAAGTTATTTTTAAATACTCAGCATACAAAAAGGTTTACCCTTTAAAGTCTTATTAGGATGCATTTAAAACAAACACACAGCGATTTCTATTAGGCTGTATTCTAAGGCTGTGTTTTGAACTCCAAAGAGTATTAAGGTGCAGCCAGGAAATCCAAGGAACAACTGCCTTACGTCAACATCCTGTGCCATCCCAGTGGATTTTAAGGGGAAAGCAACAACACAAAGCAGCAACTGTAAACACTGACGTTTTCACAAGTAAAGTGAGGATTTAAACAAATACAGGTTTCAAATTAAGATCTAAATACTTAATTTTCTAAAAATTGTACATGTTTCAAGAGCTAGATATTTATCATTAACAGAATTACTGCATGTATTACTATAATTAAAAAACTGGGCCAGTATTAGAACCATAACAAGCTTGGGGGTGGGAGGAGCCTCTGCACTTTTAATCTCTCTCTAGAAAGCTATTTCTTCTAAAAGAACAAACTGCATGAATTTGTTTCCTTTACTGATCTTACACAATGTCAGCAGGATCTTCTGGAAGCAAAGTGATGTTTATTCTAGTTCAAACATTTCTTTTATTATAGTGGCTTTTCACCATAAATACC
>NW_009618122.1:298-3220 GCF_000690535.1 Cariama cristata | reverse complement strand
AGCAGAGTTTTAAGTTCTCCTAGCAAAGTTTCACCCATGTTGTTTCCACTACGAGTATTAGCTAGTATGATTACTGGCATCCAGTGTTTTCTGCAGTAAGGTACTACCTGCAAAAAGGCGAAAGTCAGTCAGCCACACAAATACTGCACGTTTGAAAATGTTTAAAGCCTTGCTCCAAAACCTGTCCCCTGTAAGTGCTGAAATGAGGAAGTTACCAACCAGTCTGAAGTAGTCAAAACAGAAACAAAAACTTCTGACACACCAAAGTTGAAGATTTCTGTTCTACAGTGCCTAGGACAACAAATACTACAATGTTATGAACACAGTAGCAGAAAAATCATAAAACATTCAAGGAAGTAAGGTATCGAAATCTCAGCGTTGTTTTGGAATAACAAAATGCAAATGTCTGCTCATGCCATCAACTACCTTACTAAAACAACAAACATCTCCGAATTAACACAGCAAGTACTTCATATATATTGAAACATTTACCCAATAGCTATTAACCTGACAATGTACTGAGTTCAAGTTTTAATGTGTGGGTTTTGGTTTTCTGTTGTTGTTTGTTTGGGTTTTTTTTAATACATTATAAAATCAAGAAGCAGTAGACAATTACCTTTTCATAATTAGTTCTTTTGTCTTTACGCATCTGGTTGATTGTAGACAAATAGTATGGTGGAATAATTAAGTCTCTGAATTCTCCAAATGTGCACTCATCAGTCTTTAAGCAATCCATCATGCATTCATCATGTACTGTGTACTGACACCACACACATCTGATAAAAAAGACCAGAAAACATGAAGAAAATCCTCAAACAACAGGCACATCGATTTTGCTCATTTATTTTTGATAGACTAACTTTCTGAAAAGTACCTATGTTTAGATGCACCATTATAAGTAAAATTTTAAGCACATTACAGAGAAAAACATACATTCCCTGGAAGTTTATATGACTATGTATCAGCTACAGAAAATCACATAACTTGATCATGTGCTTGCAAGTCTGGAAAAGCATTTGAACTCTGTGAGAAAAAAAAACCCAACAGTTTTACATTAATTCTATGCTTTTTAATTCCACAAACAGGTCCTATAAATACTCTCTTGCATTGTCTACAATATTAACAGTTACACTGAAAGCTTGTATGAGAAACTGAACTCCTATCCATCCTTAAAGAGCACAGACAAAGCACTAGAGTTCAATTTAATAAAGCGTAACTAGTAACATTAATTAATAAATTTCTCAAGATTGGTAATACCCCTTTAAGTCTGAAAAGTACTGTACAAGGCTGATGGGATTCTGTTATGCAAAACTGCTCAGCTTTTTGACCTATTCTAAAAGCTGTCCTGGAAAACAGACCAGAACAAGAGGAAATACCACGATATCCACTGCCAGCCTCTGCAGAATGTTAATCCTCATTTGCTATATCCAAAGCCTTGGTTTAAGCAGCTGCGAAAGCTATTTTTGGAGTCCTTCTGACTAATCCAGCACACAACTAGAGTAGCAATGATACTTTCCCTGTATCGCGACTTTCTGCTGTTCCTTCTCTTCCTTCCTCCCCCCCTATTGCCTCCAAAATCTTCTCCTTCCCTCCTCTCCTACGCACACTCTCTCAAGGTTTTGTTTCTGATACTATCTATGCTCATTTACACTGTGATTCTGCTTACTTACCAAGCAATTTGACAGTATCACACAGAAGCAAAGTGAAAGCTGGCAGAATATATGCTGGAAAGATGACATCCTTTGAGAAGGCTGAAGTAACACACTGTACTCAGGACCTGGACCACTACCACTGTATTTTGGCATAACATGCCACTATTGTCATGCTGACAACTTTGTAAGCAGCCGAACTGATGACGCTGCAAGCCCATTCAACAGTTCCTTGAAATTTTTTAACGCTCTTACCACAAACCTTAACAATAGATTATATTACAGTAGCTTTTAAAACTTCCCATTAGCTTTTTTTAGTATCCTTAAATATGAACTTAAAACACCTATAAGAGGGTTGTTTGTTCTACATCTACACCAAGCAGATGTCAGTTTTGCTGAGATGCATACACAGCAGTGCTCTGAATTGTGAGCTGTGCCACCCAAATTGCTCAGGCTATCCACTGTACAAGTGACAAGTGCGTTAGAACCTTCTTAATGTCACCCCCTAAAATAGAAACTCACTTGGACATAGAGAGCCTTTTATATGTAATTATACAGCAGCCAGCACATCATGCTAGAGTAATGCAATTAAGAGAACAAGCAGACATGAGATGCAATGCCATACTCTTAATCTGTAACTCAAATTACCCACAAGCACCCATTTTAATTTTGGTTTTTTTGAAGCTGTTTTTTTTAGTAGAGTTTCATATTTGACTACGCCAGGATCTTCTTCAGGGTAACGCGTTCCAATAACCCTGTGGAAAATACAATACTGATATGGCATCATACTTTCTGATAAAAAGTCAAAATTCCCTTGCAGTACCTGTAGTCGCAGAGCTTGGGCTGTGTGCCGCACTGTTGTTTGCATATCATACAGCAGCTGCAGAGTGGCACGTTGCCTCTGATCCAGTGGTGTGCCATAGAGCTGTGCGTTCCACCGTTGCTCCTCATCATAATTTCCTTGCAGAGAAAAAGCTGGTCAGCCTTCTTGAGGCATCCTTCGCTGACACGCAGCCCGCAGCAGTTGCAGAAAGCTCCCCGAAGGATGTGCTGAGCACACACGCAGCAGTAGGAGGGCTGGCCAAAGAGGTCTGTGTAGTGCCAGTCATGCTTGCTCTTGCGAAAGATCTCCCGTATTAACACCTGCCGCCGGGACCGCTGGAAGCTGCACCACAAGGTGATCAGCACCGGCAGGGCCACGGAGCACAGAGTCCAAAACACCAAACTCCGGTCTGCCACCACCGAGGAGGGAGGGTCGCCCCTGCCCTCCGCC
>NW_009618122.1:0-267 GCF_000690535.1 Cariama cristata | reverse complement strand
TCCTCAGCCTCTCGGCCTCCCCCGCCTAACCCCTCACGCCAGCCGGGCAGACAGCAGGGCGAGCCCGGGAACGGCCCCCTAGTCCAAGGGGCCGACGCGCAGCTTCCTGAAACATCTTTTAATCCCTTGTTAGGGCTAAGCACCCGCTTGCCCCCAGACCTGACCTACCAACCTACAGAAGGGTTTCAGTCGCTGGCCAGGTGCGAGGGGCTCCTCCGCTGCCTGCCCGGGCCTAGCGCAAGGCCGACCGACGCCCGGCCTCCTCCC
>NW_009618121.1:8549-9193 GCF_000690535.1 Cariama cristata | reverse complement strand
GAGCTGGGGCGTTCGGCTCTTCCTCAGTCCCTCCCGCTGGTGTCTTGGCTGAGGGGGTTTGGGTTTTGGGGGCAGGCAGGGGGTCAAGATGAGCCGAGAGGCCCCCTGCAGCGCCGGGACAAAGGGCAGCGCTGGCGCTGGCAGACCCTTCAGCAACGAGCAACGCTGTGTTTTTAAACCGTGTAAATAAAGATAATGGCAAAAATACAAGTCTGCTTTCTCTCTTCCAGCTGCATCGCAAACGCAGCAGCACTCGGGGCGAGGGTAACCCTTCCTCTCCGTCCTAACCCTTCCTCTCCCTCCTCCACAGGCACCCGCCAGCCCAGCTCAGCCCCACCGCAATGGTGAGAAGGAATGTGAGCAGCCCTCATCCCACAGCGCGCTGATGTGGCAGCAGAACAGGCCAAGACCCCAAGCTGCCCTCGGGCAGAGCCAGCTCCAGGGCGGCAAAGCCGGGCTCGTCTCCAGAGCCACCTCAAACCAGAAAGGGAGTCTTCCTCGGGCAGACGGCGAGAGATGGACGGCACCGGCCCTTCCTCGGCCCACGCAGAGTGTGGACAAGCCCCTCGCCCCTGCCAGCGGAGGATGTTAAATAACCCGCAGTCCAACTGTGGGCGGCCGTGAAAGGAGCGGGGCGAGAGCAC
>NW_009618121.1:8160-8446 GCF_000690535.1 Cariama cristata | reverse complement strand
GAAGTACCGAGTGCTCGACTCGCTGCGCCCACCCCACAGGATCCTCACCCCTCAACTTCCAGCAGGTAGCAGGACACCAGAGCAGCACCACACCCAGCTGTTAGATATATTTATTATTATATACAAACACATTTTGTACATTAATTAAATAGAATGAACTCTACTCTTCATTCATCAAATCATTTGGTTTGTTTCCCCCACTTCCCCTCTCACCCACCTGCTCCTCCGAAAAGCCCCCGACTCTTCCTCGCTCCCTGGCCCCCACCACCAGAGGCAGGGGGGCCGG
>NW_009618121.1:5931-8117 GCF_000690535.1 Cariama cristata | reverse complement strand
CCGTGGTCACCAGCAGGCCTCCCCACGCCCAGAGCAACACCCAGGGCTTCTTGAGACAACAAAACCAAAACAAAACGGGGGTACCTGGGTGGGAAATGCAGAGAGAGTGAAGCAGGGGCTCTGAGCCCCCACGGTGCCGACACCGAAACGCAGACAAGAGCCCACCAAGGGAGGGACCCCACAGACGCTGCTCAGCTGTAGGGAGACAAGGCTGAACTCGGGGACACTTCCACAGCCACCCAGCTCCCCCCAAACGAGCCCCACGCGTCACCTCCCACCGCTGCCCTTTTCCACCACGTTTTTCCCTGAGCTTCTCTCGGCCCTACGGACACGACGCACCCCTGCGTCGCTCCACTCTGCAAGCACAACCCCTCCTTCCAGCCCTGCCCTCCCGTGGGTCCGGCCCGTCGCAGCCCCCCAACTCAGCCAGCTGCATCGCAAAGGGGTCGGGCACTGCCAGCATCACCTCTGCTGCCAGGGAAATGAGGGAAAATTAGCTGAAATGTCTTGGCTTTAGTGCTTTGGGTCTTTGCTAAATCATCTCATGCAAAAGTCCAGCCAGCGAAAAGCTGATCTCTCCTCTGGGACAGGGCTGATCTGAAATGCAAAACGTGTCCTGTTTAAGGGACAAGGCACTGAAAAGCAAACTACATCACCGACAGCGGCAGGGGCCAAAAGCAGAGCCGTATGGAGATAGAGCTGCTGTCCTCCTCATCCCAAACATCTCTACAGACACCGACGCTACAGATCAGTTCCCAGCAGATGTTACTTGAGACCATTTGCCTGTGCCAGGGGCTCCCACTTCATGGTGGCCACGTACACCTACGAGAGGCCAAATTCCCGAAGCCCTCGCAGGGGTCACCAGCGGCAGAAGGGACAGCACTTCTCCAGGGCTGACCAGCACGGAAATCGCCCTCCCTGCTTCCGAGCCCAGCCAAATGCATTGCTCCTGGGGATGGAAGCTCTGACATGGACATGGCAGCTTCTACCCCTCAAACTCACTGACCAAGGGAAGTTAAAGGACAGAAAAAAATGGGGCTGAAGTGCAGCTTCTGCTTTGGTTATTGCCCAGCTTTGCCCTGGCGTGAGCAGATCCAGTGTTGGGGGAAAGTCTTAAGCTACTGTTCCCCTTAAGGGGAAGGAAAGTTTACCAGCTTTCTCCTCTGCCTTCTGTGGCTCTCCCAGGAGGGTCTGAAAACACTCTCCCGGCTCACACGCACCTGCTATTCTAACCAGAAAGCTGCCGCACACCCTGGTCTGTCCCAAATCAGCTCGCACTTGTGATCAGCACCTGGACTGCAAACGCGATCACAGGGGGCAAAGCTGGGGCAGATGGGGGCAAAGAAAAGCCGGGGCACGGAGCCGACCGCAGGGCCATGGGAGCAAAAGCCTCGACCCTCCCTCCCGGCAGTCCCACGCACACCAGCCTCTCGTACACAACCGCACACGCGCTTTTCCCAGAGGAGTTCACTGCGGCACCTCTTCTCTGTCCCAGCTGCTCTGCCTCCGCTAAGAGGAATTTATGGGTTAAGGATGATGGTGACATGAGAAATAGTAACAAACAAAATCGAAATGCCTTCCTGGCAGTCCAGAATTACAGCAATGGGGACTCAAGACAGGCTCCTCAAGTCTGGCTCCGAGCAAGGTTTGGAGCTAGGTGTACTATCTGCTGGTGCTGGGCACGGGCTGCGCTCCCCCCAGTCCCCAAGAGCACACCCCGACCGTCTGTCCTGATCAGCGTCCTCCGCAAAGGCTGGGGGGGTCTCTGCCACGCTGCTGTTTGCAACGCAGTTCTTGCCATTAGGTTTTGCTTGGCTGTCTGAGCCCTCCACAGCCTCAGTCTGCTCTGGGAGGGAAGGGCTGGGGACAGAGGCCCCCTCCTCCTGCAGCGGGGCGAGGGGCGCAGCTGGTGCCGCCTCTGCA
Organism: Cariama cristata; assembly: GCF_000690535.1. Lineage (NCBI taxonomy): Eukaryota > Metazoa > Chordata > Aves > Cariamiformes > Cariamidae > Cariama > Cariama cristata. The sequence goes on along the minus strand of NW_009618121.1, from coordinate 6,194 downwards.
GCAGGGGGAACATCGGCTGCAGCCACCACAGATGTGGAAGTGACTTCAATAGTGATGGAGCCCATGGCTGCCTCTGGGTGGTCGCTGCTGACCCTGATGCGGGCAACCAAACCGGAGGCAGCGGCAGCATCCTGAGGGCTGCCGTTGGCCATGGCTTCACGGACCACATTTGGCTCCAGGAGGGTAGTGCTCAGGTCGGAGAGAAACGAGGCTTCCGTAACGATGGCGGCTGTCTTCGCCACCCCATTTCGGTCGCCCCCCGA
>NW_009618121.1:0-5910 GCF_000690535.1 Cariama cristata | reverse complement strand
TGGGGATAGTGAGTCGGGTCTGCTGCGCTCCCCAGAGGGTCCGGCAGGCAGGTGGGGTCGGCGGCTCCCCACGTCAAGGGGGGCGGCTGTAGTGTTGTTGTTGAGGTTGTCCTGGAGCGTCGTCTGCGTCCCCTGGCCCACCTGCTGATTCTGCAACAGCATCTCCTGGATCCTGATCTGCTGGAGGATGGCTGGCAGCTCGTAGTGATGGAAGAAGTAAATCATCGAATGCTAGAGAAGGCAAAGGGAAAGGAGTCACTCACTGGGCCTGGGACGTGAGGCTAGCCATACCTTAGAAAACTATGCTTTCCTCTCGCTGTGAAGAGTTACTGGAGAATTCAAGCTGCTCTAATAGCCAAGAGTTATCTGAAATTTTGGAAATATTTATCCCTTCTTCTACGATTCCTGCAAGCTGCTGTCAGAGCTTTTATAGTTTCTCTCAGAAGCCAGGCAATGGAGTACAAGCCCCCTTCCCTTTTAAGGGCTGAGAACAAGAAGGGTAAAGGTATTTCTCTGGCCCATCCTCAGTTCCCCGTCTCCATCCTGCGGCAGAGAAAGGGGGCGGATCAACAGCCAGAGACACACAAAAGGTTTCCTTGAACCAGGGTATTCGAGACATCGATTTGGAGCTAGTCTTGTCAGCATCTTCACTGCAAGGACCTGACCAACTCCTCACCCTCTGCATGGGAGATCCTCAGTGGGATTTCTTCCCGAAAGACAGGATAGAAACCCTTCCCTAACACCTTCCAAAACCCACATGACACCAGCTTATTGTCAGTCACGTGGCTGGATTTGAGCCAGTGACCAAAGAGTCCTCCTGTTCCATAGCCTCCTTCTGCTGTTCCATTCCCAAACCAGGGATTATTTCAACCTCTTACGTAAATAAAGATTGCTACTCAAACCCAGCTTGACAAGAAATTTGATAAAGCCCAAACTGCAGTTGATTTCCTTCGCGTTTTAACAGCCGAGCCAGTGTGAGCCATCAGCAATGTAACAGTGTAAACCACAGACAGCCAGAACCCTCCAAAGTGTGTGGAAGAACCAGGACTGAGTTCACACGATGGCATCTGCCTCCACGTGTGTGGCTGCACCAACATGCAGCAGAAACGGTGGCCACTCACCTGGATGAAGAGCCACGAGGTGACGAGAGCCAGGCTGCTGTACTGCCCATTGAATCGATAGTGGTAAGCATAGAATGCAAAGTGGTACAGATAGAAGAACCTGGACAGAGAAGCAATAAATATCAGGATACATCAATGGACAGGACAAACATGAGCTTCTTTCTACTCCGAGCTCCATTCTGAGCAGGGGACTTCGCACAGGGTGGCGTAAACTCCCATTAACAGGTAATTAGAATTGCCTCTCTATGAACAGGTCTTCAACAGGGCAAAACAAAGGGCAGGCAAAGGACTGATACGATTCTTGAGACCCAGGTACGAGACCCACGTGGAAGTGATTGCACTTCGGCCCCTGTGAGAGGTAGGGCAGCTCCCAAGGAGACATACAGCAGCTCTCAGGAGCAGAAGCCATCCTGCCTGGAGGGGCTGGAAAGGATCTGAAGGGGCGTTCTCCCATCAGAGAAGGGGACGTGCAGCGAGAATGCGCGGTAGGAGAACGAGGTCCCAGCCGGCTCTTACCTGAGCCAATGCCTCTTGCTCGTATTGGTGTGGCAACAGATGGCATCGTACTGGTCAGCCAGCCACACAATAAGGATGATGTAAAACGCAGTCGTGGTGTCATTGAAGAACTCTGACATAATGGCCTCCATACCTACAGGAGGGAGGGTGTCTGACATCAGCACGCTGCAGGGCACAGACAACAGATCGGGAAAGGGTTTCCCAAAGGGGCACGTGAGGGAATCCTCTGTCATTTGAGAGCCGGGGCTGCATGACTGTGCAGCAGAGACCATGGCAGGACAAATCAGCTCTGTTTAAAGCAGCAGCTAAGGGCAAACACGTCTCACTGCTGACCACAGTCACTATGCAGGCCAAAGGATCAGCTGGCTCTGCACAGCACAAATTTCAGGGTTTTTTTGTTGTTTGTTTTTTAAATTCAAATCGTGCTAATGCAATGTGGTCACAGGAAGTGTGAATCTGACATGAACTAAAGTGCCAGACAAAGCTTCGGTTTATGTCATTTCCAAATGAACTGCTTTTCCAGGGGACCCAGAATGACAATGCAGCTCACTGTGCCATCAAATTCCAGAGCCTTCCACCTTGTGATGAACAGACACAGTAACCACCTGCCGTGGCCAAGTCAGAACAGGGAATTATACTTTCTATAGCTCCCAAAGCGACCTGCTGCACATACACAAGAAGTGAGCTGATGTCCTTACCTACTAGAGCCAGAATGACGGTGAGGAGGGGAGCTGCAGGGAATGCAATTGTCATATTCATTTCCAGCATCTGTAACAGGTCAACTGCAAGAAGGAAAACATGTTGAGACACAAAGTAGACGTTGGGCCGGGGAACCCTCCAGCCCCACAGTACTCCCATTCAGAGCACTGCAACATGCGGCGAAGTCCACGGCCCCAAGTCCACCATCCCAATACTCATCAAGAGACAGAATAGCTCTCGCAAGCATGGTGATAGGGGTATAGGGGGATATATTCCCCATGCAGCTACACGCAGTACCCTTCTAAACAACGACAGTCAAGAGTAAATACACGATACACTGTGCTGGAGCAGGCACTATACAGGATACACTGTGCTGGAGCAGGCACAGTGTCCAGTACACCCTAAATCCCTTAGAAAATCCTTACCAATGAAGACAAAGATCTGATGGTGTGAGTACCGCAACAGCATCGAAACGGACAGAGTCTGAAATAGGAGAACAGAAGCCAGCGTTAGAGCCACACAGGTCCAGGGAGTCACTTTCAGAATCACACTACGGCAGAGGCCTGGACAGGCAAGTTTGGACTTGCAATGTTGCACAGCACACTGTGCGTATCCCACGTTCGTTAATTTGAGCTATGCAGATTGATTTCCCAAAGAATAATTAGGACTTCACAAACAGCAATTAATCTTTGCTTTTTTTTAATTTTTTTTAATTTTTTTTAATTACAGCAGTGAAATAATGAGCAATTTGTTTGTAAAGAGACCGATTTTGAATATTTGAGCAAGGGCCAAACCAGACAGCAGCAGCAGAGCTGGAACTAGGGTTTCTTCCTGTCCTACCTCTGTGCTCCCCCCAGCAGCTCATAACACCTCTCCGACACCAGTCACCCAGTGCTCATTTCCTCTTCTCTCACTGGCCACAATATTTTTGTACAAGGAGCTGCATCAGTGGACGGTTAGACACAAAAGGAGACAGTCACCCAAGACAACAAACACAGGCTTAGTTGTCACTTGGGATCTGGTCTCATACTTTTCTGTAATCACCTCATCTCACACAAAATCATGGGAGACTCAGTTCTATCTTGATCACTGCTGGCAAATTAGTTAGGTCTGTTCTTAAAAGTCTCAGAGGACAAATTTCTGCACCCTGTGCCTTGGCAGCCCAAGTGTTGTAACCGCACTTAGAGACTCTCTGACATGAATATCCCTTTGGACAATAAAACCATTACTTCATTCTACTTCAGCTCCTCTGTTTCACTGTTAGGACTTTAAGAATCCACATTTTAAAACAAAACAAAACAGAGTAGAACCTCATAATCCATCAGCTTAGCTTTAAAAGCAGATGAGAGTTCAGGCCTGTGCTGTTACATCAAACGTACGCTGACCAGCACTGGGCTCAGAGTCCAGGCAATGCCGAGCTCCTGTCAACTTACAAATATGACCATGATGACAAAGGCTGCCAGATACGAAGTCCTAGCCATCCACATGCTGACAAAGCGATAGTGCTCCCCAGACACCACATTGCGAAGGAAACCTGGAGAAAAACAACAAACACACAAGCTCAGTGTGATTAACCCACAAACTAAGAACAAACTTCCAGTGCCTTCTAAAGAAACAGGATTAAAGCAAATCAATGCCAACACCTCCTCATGGCAACACTCTTATTGTTATGCAGTGCAATAAGGCAGTAGGAAATCACGTTTGTAGACACCTCTCCTCTCCTGCCTGTTTCATTTTGTCCTTGACAATAACAGCTCTACTGTTCCCAGGGAACTGTTCCCTGCATTAGAGATTAATCAATAGTCAGAACATGATATTCATGCATTCACAGAAAAAACATCAACTGCTCTGCACAGCTGCTGAAAGAGATTCCTCCAAGCCTTACCTTTGTTTTCTTCATTTTCAGCTAAAGCTTTGACACTTGACATCAGGATGTCATCATAACCCAGGAACTCATCCAGCAATAGGCGACTGAACCTGTCCCCAAAGCACTGATCCCTGGTAGGATCTAGCGAGAAGACAAAAAAAAAAATCCCAGAACATTCAGATTGTTCATAGCTTAAGCCACTCAGGCAGCAAGGCAAAGACGCAGCCTTCTCGTCACTCAAAAGGACACATTTTCCAGCAGAGCTGCGTCTGCACTCGGACCTGTGGCAGTAGAACTAAGTTGGGCAGGACTGGAAGGAAAATGTCATACTGACAAATTTCGCCACGCCGTCAAAATGCTAACGTCAACCAGGCCTTAAGAATTACATCAGGGCTGTCATACTCCCTGTTGGCACAGACATAAAAGGAATTTGCCTTCTAGGCTTGGTCTATCTTCCTAGGCTCACCCCAACTAATGGCCCAGAGAAACAAGTTCTGGTAAGACTCAGAGGGCCAGGCCAAGACTTTTTAGCCAAGCAGGACACTGCTGGGGCCCACTCTCGCCATCCCCCTCCTGCAGCGGAGGACAGGCGAAGGCCTCCCAAGGCTCTGCACTGTTCAGTTCCATCTCGTGAAGCTGGTACCTCATTCTACTGTACAAACACTCATCAGCTTGTAAAAATAACCCAAATCTAAGCAGAACAGGAAGCGTGAACACAAATAATCTTTCAGTGAATTACTAGGATACTTACAAAGGAATCTGTCTAGCTGAATTGCAAAACCCAGGTCAGTAAATAGACATTTAACATGGAAACTGCCCATTACCTATACAGGATAACCGCTTAATACTCCAGTCCAGTTGTACTTCAGTTTGATTAGGAGTAAGTAACGAAGTCTAGTCTGATCGCTGCACTAACAGCTCTTTACAGATCAATCAGGTTCACAGGCACGAGAAGGTCTGAGACCGTATTCCTGACTTGGACAGGTTTTAATAGCGCAAATGCCAGGAGAAGAGAATGCTGTTCCAGGAAAATGGTCTGCTGGTGCTAAGATGGGCACAGAAGTATGCTGAGACAGCGCTGAGCAGATCTGCTCAGCATCCTCGCTGACACCCGCACAACTGCTCTCACCGCTGGGCTCTAACACTGCGCTGCTGCTGCTGCTCCACACTGAGCTGAAACATTCAGTATCATGAGGCTCTTCCTTCCTGTCCTGGTTTGGCTAAAACAGGACCATTTCTCCTTTCAGTAGATTTTTCCTTCACTTAAGTTTCTTCTAAGTAACTGGACTTTCTGAGATTGGCTACATGTTTTTCAGTGTCTGCTTTCAGAACTGATAACGCTTGATGTTTATAGTTGTTACCAAGTAACGGTAGGATTGGTATGCAGAAAGGGCCATGTTTATACCTATCCCTGTGGGAACCAAGGTCACCGCCGGCTCTCTTATGTTCCACAGTGAAAAGGCATAAAAGGGTCACACCTGCAGGAAAGTGTGGACGGGACAGGTGACCACTGACCGAGGTATTCCATCCCATCCACGTCATACTAAGTACGAAGTTAAGGGACCACAGGGGTCAGGCCTTCCTCCTTCATGGTTGGCATCCCTGTGGGACCCTGCTCCTTCTCCTGTCTCTGATCCCAATCTGTATATTCCTGAATCCAGCTCCTGTCTGCTGCTCAGTCCAGTCCAGGACATCTGGCTGCCTGCC
>NW_009618120.1:357-1914 GCF_000690535.1 Cariama cristata | reverse complement strand
ACCTGTAGACCTGTAGGCTACTGTAGACTACTACCTATAGACTACTACAAATAATATGTGTGTAAAATATATATGTGTAATATATATATAAAATACGTAGAATAAGTTTGTATATACTTGGTACTATATTAATTATATAGGTAATATATAGTACTAATAGTATCTCATGATTAGACAGACTTCACACTAAGATTTCAGTCAAAACATTATTGTGTACTACTGTCCCAATCAGGTGCACAGTGATAAGAGACACGTATCTATTTGCAGTTGATGAATGAGTTCATGAAGAACAAAAACTTAATGCGTTTAAGTACTGATCATTTCAATAAAATGGCAGGAATAGAACAAGAACCAAATGCAAAGTCCTCTGAAAAAAATTTGATAGGCTTTAAAAACTCTTCAGGAAGGCTAGGTCCTCAGGGAGGAGTTAGGATAGTCACAGATAGTGACCTTGATTTATCCTCTGGGATAGACAATGTAATTAGTACATTATTGTACACTATTTGTACATTAGTACAATTAGTAATTTAGAATTGTTACATGAAGTTGCAAAACAAGGAGATTTTGGGGAATTGCTCTGATATGGTTGCATCTAGAAAGGAGCAGAACATGTGGATTCCCAGCTATAGTGAGGGATGTTTTGATGAAAAAACTTCCCTCCATTTAGAACAAAATGTTGGGGAAGGAAGGTCTAAGACTTTTGTGAGGCTTGGCATTTCCAGGCTTCCCAGGTGGTACATTTAAGTGCAGTCTTACTTCCTGATCTGCCATGTCCCTTTTGTCCTTTTGTCAGAGATGAGTAAAATAAGTGTCTTAACATAACACAGCATGTTTGTTTGCCATTTTCTTCTCTTCATCGCACTGTGATCAAAGTCATCATAATTCATATCCAATGGAGATTTCATCAGATCTTTAAAAAACCCTAAACCTTCTGTAAAAAATGCAGACCCCAAGTGCTTTAGAAGGCCCTTTTCAAATCATCTCCTGTCTCAAAAATGAGAAATTGATCTTACTACATCCACCACCAGCAAAGGGGAAAGATGGTGAAACAAAATAATTGAGAGTTTAATGCTTGTCTGAGGATCTTGATGCTACATCTCCTTCACTCAAAACTGAGGTCACTGTCCCACCTTCTGTAACAGCCAGCCCACGGAGGTGCTGTGTATCTTCTGATACTTGCAATTTCTTGAGATTCAGTTTTATCACAGACAGTAGCAGTGTTTATGCACAAAAGTGATTTTAGGAAAATGTATTAGGATAATTATTGTTTTAGCCAGCACCTACATAGCTAAGTAAAAAGGTTTCATATCCAAGATCTGTGCCCTGAGTTATTTCGTGCTGGTTGTTAACATTATTCTCATGACACTGATTTAGATATGAATTAGTGCAGGCCCTAGATTGCCTTGCTGACTTGCAATAAGTAATGTGGTGAATGTTGTCTTGTCCTGTCGAAGGGTCAAGCCACAGAAATCCATCATTTTGACCATGACTGTGAACTGCTCTGTACTCCGTCTAAGCATACAAACAAATAGCAAAACACTGTCCAGGCCAAAAGAG
>NW_009618120.1:0-329 GCF_000690535.1 Cariama cristata | reverse complement strand
AAAGAGAGGCTTGTGAAGGTAAAATTGTCCTACAAAGTTCATGATCAGCAAGTAGGAAGCTCAGTCCTGTTTCCAAAAACATAGGTAAGAATTTCTAAAAGCAGAGTGTCATGGATTATTGCTGAGTTAAATGAGTCTTCCAAACCAAGTGTGAACTGTTGAGAGAAAACTCTTTTTGTTACTACCATCTTTGAAGATCAGAAAAGAGGTTTATGAAAAATATGGCAAAAGAAGGAATTCTTTACCCCTAAATTCAATGTGTTTTCACTGAGAAACAAAGTGAAATATAGTTTTTGTCATTTTTTTTTTTCTCCCTAGTGTTTTCAGGA
>NW_009618119.1:16186-28710 GCF_000690535.1 Cariama cristata | reverse complement strand
AAGGACATGTGTTAGTGTGTGCCTTGGCCGTCCTAGGTTAATGGCTTGTCTCGATGATCTTAAGGGCCTTTTTCAACCTAAACAATTCTACAATTCTATGATTCTGCCCAGCCCCACGGGATGAATTCTACATGGTGTTTTCCAAAGTGTTCCATGTAGTTACGGGTGAGACTGTGATCCTCCTTTGTGAGCTGCCTTGTAGAGAGCCAGGCTTGAATGGGAAGTGTTGCCAAATTAATTCTGCAATGCTGTGGATGGTACTGCAAGCTACACACATTATTGAGCTAAATTAATTTCTGCTGTACCTGGCCTGCAGCTGAGGAATGTTGCTTACTGAGCTGGGAATAGCTTGTTCATTGGATCTATAAAATATTGTTACTTAAACAGTCCAGTGAGCTCCTCTGACACAAGTTCTCTTTCCCCTCAAGGGTTTTCTTTCTAACTGGAGTTATTGATCCCTTTAGCTTTAGACAGGAAATCATCACTGCATTAGCAACCACCAAAATGGTCTTCAGTTCCTAGAGCCTGTTCCCTGACATGTCATCGATTTTAATTTTTTGAGCTGGGAATGTTGTTAAACTCTTGTCTGATAAAAAGTACAGTAATGTGCAATGTATTTTACATTTGACTTTTTGATCTGAGGTTTCAAAGTGTGTGTGTGTATTACTTTTCAAGCATGTCTCAAACAACTGCTGCTAAATTCTGCTATAAAGCAGTGCTCGTTTATTTAATATGGAGGAAAACACAATCAGTGCAAAATAGACATCTCCAGCTCCAACATTCTGGGTTCACTTTCTTAAACTTGCTGCAATAGAGAGGATCATAGCAGTTCATGGGCTGATGTTAGGTTCCCATTAATGTCTGCTCCTTTACGGAGACATCTGACTTCAGCAGGCAACTCTACCAAAAGATTGTAAGTACCTGGTAAAATCTGGAATTTCCCACACACTGCACTGCAGCATTGAATTTCTGTATCTGCCACGTAAATGCAAAATAATCACTCTTGAAATTGTATCGTGGTGCTTCTACATTTCCATGTTAGTGTAAGCCTGGCTTCACTGCCCAGTGATGCAACCACAACAGCCCGCTCTGAAGCGAACATGTTATTTACTCTTATTCAACCCAGGTATGGAATAGGAGTTACGCTTAACTGGTGACACAAACAGGCACCACCAACCCTTGTGCTCTCTTTCCAAGCCCTGGAATGCAGTAGCCCCTTCCCAGCATTATCTCCCAATACATCATCAGAGCCAAGAGAAATATGGATTCGTTTGATAAACGTACCTATAACTCACATCTTACCAAATACTGCAATGCCATATTAATATAAAGAGTCAAAGCTGTTGACGTCAGCACAACATAGCAAAGCGTCCAAGCGTGCCTATGGATGCCTCAGTGTGCCGCCGCGTTGCAGGACGCAGCTGGGTGTGCGGGGTGTGTGTGTGGGTGTGTGTGTGCAGTGCCTACATTACCCATTTAGCCAATCCATCCTGCTTGGATTTGATTCTGATGCTGCCTGCAAAACCAGACTGAAACAAAAGAATTATGCCAATCTGCCTGCAGCATTAAACCAGCTCTTAGGGCTCTCTGATGAGCGTCTCAAATCTAAACCAAGAAGATATTCGTGGTTTGATCTTTTTTGTAGAAAATAACATTTCAATTTTTTTAACACACCTTTGCAAAATAGTGATGTTATCTGTCCAAAGTGAATTTAACAGGCAGCTGAGGCATAAGGGAGAATCAAATTGTCTTTATTACTGGCAATCAAAGCTACATTGAGAACAGATTCCCAGACAGCTACTCAGGTGAAAGCAAGGGTCCTCATTCAAGGGAGATTACCAGGGCAGTACCAGGGGTGCAGAGCATGGCCATATTCTTGGCTAGGAGGGGATTAATCCCACAGGTGTCCAGCTATAAAACTGCGCACACACACATATCCCCTTTGGGAAATTACTGTCTTTATGGTGTGACTTGCTTGTATACCTCTGACAAGGGAAACTGCTGGTGCTCGTGGCACAGGTTCATCACTATGGGAGCTACCTGCTGGATTTCAGGTAGCGCCTAGGAACCTGAAACAGTCCTGTCACAGTTTATCCGTATGCCAGTATTGAAAGGACAAAGGAGGGAAACACTTCTCACATGTGGAAAGCAGAGAGCTTTCCAGCAGAGTCCCCTGCCTGTTTTTAAGTCTGCGTGTATTTTCACCGACGTTGCTGAAGAGTGTTGTTCTAGCAACCGTGTGAATCCACAACATCTGCACTGAAAACATCCCACTTGAAAAATGTGTGATTGGGGTGCTAATGAAGTGCTCTCTTGAGCTGCAACCTCATTTATGGAGACCATGAATCCATTAAAAATGGCTTAGCTTTCACAAGAACCTGCATGACCTCTGTAGTAATTTGAAATTTATAGAGCAATTTGAGAAACTGTTATTTGCAAGACAGAGCTGCCTCGGCAAGACACAGCAGCATCAATACTAAGCTACACCAAGGGCTCAGAAGTTCATAACGGACCCAGGTTCAGCGTATCTGGCTGAAGCTATCTCTTCTAGTATTGGCAACCAGTATTGGCTGAGTCAGTGTAGTTCAAAGACCAGCAGTAACTATGAGTTTTTTTAAGATGTGTCCTAGCAAGATTATTTACCAAGTTACTGATGTTCTCAGAATCAGAAAATTGACTGCAGTTTTCCAATCTCCATATTGTATGTGGAAGTAATGTGAACTTGAGTATACACTGGTCAAACTGAATTCTTGGCAAAAGAGTACTGAGCTGATTACAATACAAGCCTCCAGATCTTCAAATGTTGATATGTGAATATTCTTTGCGATTTATTTTAAAACAGAAGGTTTTTCAATGTGTGGTGTAATGAAACAACTTGAACATTAGCTGCAGGTGCCCTGTATTTAAAATACCATTGTGATTCCTCTACTCTGATGCTCCACAGACTTCTTGAAGTGACATAAAACCAAAAGGGAAATACCCATAAAAGCAATTGTGCTTTCTTTTACAAAAAGAAACTATTTTTATGGGACATTTTGTAGACAGCAATAACTTAATGAAAAGAAGAAAAATCTTGGTTTAATCTAAATTTCACAAAACCTGTTTCCACTAGCCATGTGCTTTGACCAAACCTGCTATAGTCTTTTTTTTATTACTATCCTCAGTTCATTTTAGCATCTCATTAAACAAATGTAAATTCAAGGCAGCAATTAAAAAAATGAAGTGTTGTCATAATATGCCATCTCTGTTAATAGACAGTAAAGTGCTGTTAAAATCCAGGCTAAAATTTAGCTTTCCTCCAAGATCAAAAGAGGTCCAGTGTAGCTTCAGCCATGCGTAACACCAGATAACACTTTTCATACCTGTCTTTTTCAATGCATGCCCTATTTTAAGTCTGTTCACTTAGTGAACAGTTCATTTCCATAAGCACTTAACCTGTAACCCTCAGCACCAGGCTTAACAAGACAAATCCAAGACCCCATTAAACCCCCATTTCATGTTCCTCAGGTTTACACAGTAAACACATTTTGGTTTTATCTCTTAATCAGTTCATAAAAATTCAAGAGTAATTTCCACTTGTGCTGCACTATGGAATTGTAAACATTTATGGAGATGTTAAGAACTGGCCATCACGAAGATCAACATGCAGATTTTTACCTCTTACGCCATTTCGCCGCTGTTGAGGCATTTCTGACAGTTCCCCGGCAGACTGACAGACCCCCGGCAAGCTACAGCTTGCCACAACTGTCTTGCATTTCTCTGGTTTTCTGCTAACGGGAAGGAGAAACTCTGTCCCTGCCTGAGAGCATCAAGCACGCTGCTTTGGGAGAAGCTCCTTAGAACAGCTACCAGGGATTTGGGACTATACTTTAGTGGTTTCTCAGATTTCAGCTAGTCTGAGACACTGAGGGTCCCCCCACAAGACACGTGTAAAATTAACCTGCAGCAAACAGGCCGGTCCGCACTGACCGGACATACCTGCATTATACAGCTATGGCAGTGGTATCTGCGAGTCCCTTCTCACCAAGACAGCCAGTGTGTTTCTAGCCAAAAGGAGCTCCTCCCTGTGTGATCTTTCAGAGCAGAGGAGGGCAGCTCACGGAGGAGCTTCATTTCTGAAGATTTTTTAAACTGCTTGTCTGAATCCAGTGAGGAAGAGGAGAAAAATAGGATTTTCCTTCAGTTTTTTTTTTTTTTTTCTGCCCAACTCAAAGTGATCAAAGATGAAAATCTCTGCATCTAATGAAGGAGGAACAGGAAAATTAAGCCAGCTGTCCTATACTAGTGCTGTTGGCCTCAGGTTTCTTGGGCTCACTCATCTCTTTCCATAATGAAATAACTTTATGTTCCTCAGAAAAGTTCCAAAGATTCCCTTTTAGCTTCATATAGGGTGCAAAGCATTGAAACTTTGACAATCACTATGCAAGAGAGAGGGTTTTTATCTTCAGCTAGCTTAATCCTCTCTTATTTTGGGCCCTTCCTAGACAGAATATAACATACAAATGACTTTTAAAGCTTTGGGCAACTCTTCAAAATTACTTCATCAGTTTAATTTCTGGAAAGTCTATGCAATACCTCAGCAGGCACTGGGAGCTGGAAGATACCTCGTGATCCCTGTGGATAAAAGTCACCCAGAAGCAAAAGAGTTTAAAACTAGTTTTTAAACAAGATTTTTTAAAATCTTGCTACTTGGTTAAGCACTGCACCACTAGCAGTGAGGGCCTTTGTGAAGATTTAGCAGGATATAAATATTCCACGCATAGAGGAATGGTCACTACCAAAAATACTGCCTTTACATGTAATTAAATGACCTTTCTGCTCTTGTATCACCTGACAAATTGCATAGCAACCACAAGGATGACTCAAGGTTTACAATATTATACACAACATTCTCTAAATTATTTAAATGTCAAAATGAATCTGCACTGAGCGTTCTTAGCATTACCCTCAGCCAAGTGGTTCTTATACACAGTAGTTGGATGAGGAGATCCTACAGCTAGAAAGCAACTCTGTAACCCAACAGATGTGTTCTCAAACTGGGTTTTTAAAAATTAAAGAACCTGACAGTAAGCTGCTTCCTCTTTGCAGGCTCTTTAGACCTTCCTATGCAATTAAACACATAGTTATATCCTGCTATGAAAAATACAGATTGGTATAAAAAATCCTGTTGAAAGGCCACTGCCCCTGATTAAACTCTACAGGGCGTTTAAAGGTTAACACCTAACTTCAGCTCCCCTCAGCTCACCAGCTTCAATGAGAAGTTTGCAGCAACATTAATCAGCATGAAATAATGAGGCTGTGGGAGGGAGCATGCGATTTCTTTATTTCATCTTAATTATAATTTAAAATTTTAATGTCAGGAATTTGACAAGTGTTCAAGCAAGAAGAATTATTGCCCCAACAGCAATTAAGGTCAGGCAGAGAAATGTGCTCAATCCCAAAGAAAAGCAATGAATTTGTCCTGTAACAGTAATGCAATTCCAACCGTTCTGCCGGCTGCTGTTGACAGCAAATGCCCAATGCTCCTTCCAAAACGTATGTCTCTGGTCTCCAGTCAGAAGTGGACCCTACCAGGGAGCTAATTTTAGCAAACGCCAGGTTTTTGGGAAAGGAGCATCCAACCCCACTGAAAGGGAACGTGCTCCTATAACACAAGCAGATGTAATGAGGTCGCATTGCATGGACATGCTCCTGCAGCAGGTCACGACATTGGTCTTGCTGGTGAGGAAGAGGTAAGGAAGGGGCAAGGAAGGCACTCCCAGAGCTGGCACTGGGATTTTCTCTCTGATTCCTGGTCTCATTCGGCTGGAGAGTGAGGCCAAACAGAGGTCTTATCCCTAAAGTGTGAGGCTGGAGCTGTCTCACTCCCAGCGAGAGAGCATGCCAGCACGTGGCCCAGCCTGGGCAGTGAGGACAGCCCAGGCTCATGGTTTGGGTTATTCCTAGGTCTTGGGCTCTCATCCCCGGGACTGCATGAGACCATTACATGTGTGTGAAGCTGTGTTCCCTAAAACATGGGATACTCTGACAGCATGGTCTGAGGTCAGCACTGCTCCTTGGACACTTGAGCGGACTGAGAGCCAGTGTCACACTGTCTCCTTTTCTCACTTGCAGCACATCACGCTCCCTAAGCATTGTATAACGTCTTGCAAAACCTCTTATTTTGACCTTAAAGATTCCAGGCCAGAGTTATAGCAAGCCCACATCCACTCACTTGACAGGCTTCACAACAATAAATAAGTTCCTAAACTACAGGAGTCAGATTATATAGGATGTCCCAGGCTGCTTGGAGGAAGGACCAGGCAGTATTGATCCAAGAGATTTAAAAGAATTAGTAGAAATTAAAATGAAGACTAGAATGAGTTGCTATCTAAGTAAATGGTTTGCCTGAGAAGATCACCACAGCTTTCTAAAGGAGAAACGATGCCTTACAAGTTGACTTTACTAGAGACATCAGAGAGGCTATCAACAGAGGAGAAGCCCCCTGAAACGATCTGTAAAGTGCTAAAAGAAAGAAAACAGTCATATGATGGCAAGTCTCTTTGCACAGCAGAAGAGATTTCAGTTCCTTTGGCAGCAGACCTGTTTTCCATATAATAGCATCTTTTTAAAATGAAGTTTTAGAGGCAGGGTGATTAATAATATAGGCTGGTGTAGAGCAGGATTTTTCCCTGGTAGCGCTAAATGAGCAACTGCCACAGTAGATAGGCATTACTGTGTGCACTTAACCAGGGCTAATAAATGGGATTTTTAAGAACAAACCATCTCACAGTGAGTTCTTTCAAGAATGAATATGAGCAGGAAAACAGTCTGTTAACTCAAATAGTTGTAACTGTGTATAGAATTGCACTGCATTTATACCACTAACACAAGAAGAACAGCTTTTGCTTTGATGGAAACAGGGTTTGTATCGCAACAGCTGGTACGATGCCAGGCAGGGAGAACTAAAGCTACTGGATGCAGCAGGATACCTGTCTGGCAGGAACTAGGAGCAGAACTTCAAATTGTTTCCATAAGACCAGCAGAGCCACAAATAAACTCATGTTCTATCTCAGCAATAACCTAAAACGTGGTTTTGGCAGTGCCACCAACATCAATATGAGACTGCATTAGTAAGGTTTTGAATCATTTGACATATGTCATGTACTTCTTTAATTCTTGCTTATACATATGTTAAGGAGCTAATCTACACAATTCGCATTGAAGTCTGCTAAGAAATGGCAGTTTCATAGCAAAAAATCACTATCTCACTTTTGAAAATGCCACAACGCGGGCTGTCATAAGGCAAACCAAAGTCCAGGGCGCAAAAGATCTGGCACTCAAGGGAGGGGACAAACCCAGATTATTCTAACACAGCCAACTCCCCCCAGGCTGGTGTCAGTTCTGCCTTCAGCATCATCACCTGA
Source organism: Cariama cristata (assembly GCF_000690535.1). NCBI lineage: Eukaryota > Metazoa > Chordata > Aves > Cariamiformes > Cariamidae > Cariama > Cariama cristata. Next base: position 21,304 of record NW_009618119.1, on the reverse strand, counting down.
CGAGCAACAGTGGGAATGTGGACGTCTCCGTCAGGTTAGACTTTCAACACAAGGGATGTGCACCTGCTTCAGGCTGTAAGTGGGTATGGGAATTATGGACATGAGGTTGAAAAGACAGAATTAGAGTGGAGTGAATGTTACAGTAAGCAACTTGAGTGTCTCCCTGAATCAATGAATAGTTGAGGTTGGAAAGGACCTCTGGAGCCAAAGTACTTAATGGAGGATTAACTGGCATAGGTGTATTTGTTCTGCACGCAACACAACCCCCCCTAACAGTTTAACTTCAATGTATAACGAACCGATGGGTTTGTTTTCCAAAGACAAGTACCCCTTCTATGAATTTCACACTCAAACTCAGAATTGAAACTCAGCCCAGACTACAAAGCCTATGTGCTCACACTCTGATTCAGCCACCCCAAATTTGGCTGCAGCCTCCCTGCCTGTGTCTTCAACAGCCTGAAGCCAGCTGGCAGCAAACCCAGAGCCTGGGGACCGACGACGGGAACCTAATGACACCCCTCACCCGGCCACGGCTGCTGCTGCAGGGCCCTCACCCTAACGGCACTGCTCCGCAGGAACGTGCTGCGCGTACAGCTCTAGCTCGGGAACAGCCCCAGACCTGCTATGGATTAACCAAAGAGAAACATCTGGGAAAAGTTTCTAAAGGAACAGATCACGTCTGTAAATGGGACCGCACAGTTCTGGGCCTACGAAGACCTATTTTTAAAAGCTTTTCTCAATACCTTGCTTCTGAAAAACATTATCTTGTCACCACAAAAGATTTTGCCATTCTGACCCTTTGTACTTTAAACAATTACTCTTCCAGGTGAGAATCTTCCACTACCCCTTAATTGAGACACTTGAAACTTAAATAGCCAGCTTTGCACAGCTGGATATAGGAAATTTGACTAACAATAAAAGCGATGGAGCACAGGGTCTGTCTGGTGTTTAAAACCACAGCAGAGAAAGTATTGTGCATTGGTACAACAGCACGTCCAACACTAGACTAAGGAGCTCAACACGTTATACTGAGCCCTCTCCATACGAGAGTGCCTTTTGAAATAAGACAAAGCAAAGCAATAACTGTCTGCTGGTTTGTGCCGCCGTCCCATCGCTTTATGTCCAATGACTAAATGCAGCCTCCTACTGCACAAGTCGGGAGGATCTCAAAAAGTTTAGCAAATTGTCCGGCAGACTTATTGAACTGACACAGAAAATAGTTCAGAGGTTCTGCCGACACCGCTGGAAAACATTTCTTAAGCATAAAGCACTTAAACAGTTCTATTTTCTATGCAATACTGATCGATGTTACTGTTTTGACAGGACCAACCTGGTTTGCTTCTGCCCTCTTCCCCAGATGAGAGCAAAGGCCTTGCCCACCTGGAAGGGGAGAGCTCTGCCCCAAGTCTGTGCAAGCAGGTACCTCAGGGCAGGCCGTGAATCCCACGCAGCCAGCATTGCCGTGAATCCCACGCAGCCAGCATTGCCGTGACACTCGTGCTTTCAGATTTGGAGAGGTTTGGGAAGAGCAGTGAAGGATTACTTCTTATTAACCTGGGATCTAAATCTAGTGTAAACCAGAAGTGGCTTAAATGAACTCTCAGCATCAACTCCAGCAGGCTAAACTCATACACAAACACTCCTGCTTCTCAAGGTGTCCACTGAATCTATTAGATACTCTTTACTTGCCCGTGGCTCTCTGGATTTCAACCTTGCCCACCCTGAATTGTACCAAACACCATTCTAGCTCCGTAATAGCTCTAAACACAAGGCAGCAATTAAAAGAAAGTCTCAAATACATAAGACTGATAAAGATGTAGCTGAAAATCTTTCTTGAAATGCTTTCAAAAGAAGTGGTTTGTACAAACCTACTGAAATCATATGATGCTTTAACGTATTTTCAAATCATTTAATTTGAATTTCCATCACATTGTCTGCAACAAGCATAGCAAATATCTTAAGGATTTAAATGCTTATTTTCCTAGTCAAATCCACTCTCTGTATGCCCAGCAGCATATAAGAAACAGTGTTTTAATGATCTAATCCCCAAAGAGTTGTATTTCATCTTTCTTTCTTTTTTTTTTTAATAAGGCTGTACTTCAAAGTGAGCCATATTCCCTTGTTACCTAACAACCTGGCTGTAATTCTTGGGAGCAGGGAGTGATTCATATTTGAACAGCCTTCCGTGTTGGGATGTGAGACAACAGCGTGGAGGAGCCACGGCCACAGTTTGGACACCGGCCATCCCTCAGGTTTGGGAGATGAAAGGTGTGCGGCAGGGAAGGAGGACGGTACACATGGCTTGGGGGACCTCTCCGCAGGAGACGGAAAGCAGGTGTAGTTACAGAGAGGGTGGTGCTTGGCATCACATGAAAAATTTAGAAAGCATCTCCAAAAGCTATGAGGTTAGGTACTCCCAAGGCAGTGCAACCCACAGTATATCAGAGTAAATCTTTGTGTTTTATGCCCTTTGATCCTCTTATGGCTCTCCTGTTATTTTAAAGTCATTACCCGTGAGATAAAAGGTCTTCTGTTTAAATATGAAATTACTAGCTCCCTTAAAGCAGAAACTTATGGAAAATGAGGCTTGCAGGGCTGATTGAATTTGAGCTATTAAAATGATTACAGATTTACTGATGATGGACTAGAGTGTGCTTGCATTAAAGAAACAGAAATTCCAGTGAGACTTACTTGTTAAAGACAAGCGTTAGCGACCTTTATATTTAATTATATTTTTTTAATAATTTTTTTTTTATTTGGCTGTTGGCTTAAGCTCCAGCAGTGAGATGCCTGCAAATGAATTAGTAGGTTTTTATATGACTGATTACTTACATTGTCTGTATTCTGAGTTTGAGATAGGAGACTTTAAAATCTGCGGGAAATTATTGACTGCACCTTCCTCCCCATATTCTCTGTAGTCTTAACTGTAGTGAAAAATAGTCAAGGAAATTACTGACAGGTGGATATCTAACTTGATGGGAAACAACTTCTGTGCAGAATCACCTACAGCTATTAGTGAGCAAAGAGTGTGAGAATAAAGACAAATCATCTGGACCCTTTCACAGTCAGCTGCATGCTGAGACCTCACATATTCAGAATTGTGTTTTTGCCCCAGTCGCCAATATCTGAACGTTACAGAGGTGCAAAAACCACAACCAAGGCAAAAGCTTCAGAAAGAGATACAACACATTAAACTGGAAACTCTTTGTCTTTCCATGGAGATTACCCTTTCATGGGACAGAACATCTGCGCTACAGAGCCCCTGGGGCCTGTACAGACATCGATTTTAACACAACAGGTAGCTGTAAAGTCAACCCAAACTGGGCACAGCCTAGAACCACCACAATTTGCTTATCTTCAAGACCACAAGTTGAGTTATGGGACAAGGAAGGACTCAGAGTGGTGCCTGCCTACGTGACACAGTTCACAAGAAAAGAGAGATGCATGTAATTAGCACATGTAATATCTTTTGCACATGAAGGGAGGTGTAGAAAATAGGAAAGTATAGAAATATTTTGGTACATGTGCTACTTTGTGACGCTGTTCTGGTAATTTAGCCTTTCACTTTTCTCTACTTTGCATGCATGAATGTTGGTGAAACACAGTTCCTTCCCAGGAAAGGTTAAAGAATAGATTTAAATAACTTAAAAAGAAACTAGAAATCCTGTAATTTCATTTAAAATGACACGAAAATTGAGACTGGCCTAATTTATGTGTGGAAAAGCCTTGTTCCTTTTATAAAACTGCCTTCCCCAGAGAAGGAGCAGACCGGGAGCTCACATCACCGACAGCAGCAGGGAAAGCTCAGGGCCTGTGCGTACCCCTACATCCAAATTATCAGCCATCAGTCTCAGCTCCAGGAACCCCGAATGTTAACTCCTGCAGTGAGAGAAACCCTGTCCTCCCACTGAAGCCAGGACGGCGAGGGCAGCTGCCTTCCCTCCGTGTCTGCCTGCATTTTGCCAGATGAGGTCAGCAGCACCCAGCTACGCTGAAGTTTCCGACCGGCATCCATGCGTAGCGGCACAATTACATCTACACAAATGTAAACTCCTTTTTGCCAGTTCATCTTACCTGGTTTAGACCATCGTTATATTACCCAGACTTACCCATACCAGGTCTGCAGGAACCACGGTTTTACAGTCTAGCTTGTGGTATGGACCACGTGAGAGGGCAGTAATTCTCATGCACTTAAGCACCCCTAAAAAATGCTTCATTTTATTCAGAATCTCTTTTCATCATTTTGATCCTGCCAGAGTGTTGGTTTACTACCCTATACAAGCACGGAGCTGTCAGTAAGAGGAAGCGCTGTCAGAGAGGCAAAGCAGGTTAGAGCTGCTGTAGTTATTTCCAATGTGTGTTTATATTTCAACAGTTGACTGCATTTAAAGTGCTGTTTATGTTGGGCCTTACAAATCTGCTTATTTTACACCGCCAGGCATAGTCTTAAAAGCCTTTCCCATTTACCACCTACTATACCTCCTGTTAGCAAATCTTCTTGCACTTTTTGTCACTTGACCTGAAACGCGCTCACTCAATACGCTTATTTCCACAATTTGAAGACAGCAGCTCTCTTTTAAAAACCTTTTCCTTAAAACAAAACCTTTAAGGCCACTGCAACTAAATTTAATTTGCACCATGGTTGCACTCCTGCACAACACACGTGGAGAAACTGGCCTCCCTTCACCTGCTGATCTCGTTCCTCTGGACACTTTCTTCTCTTTCCATTGCCCTGTGCACCAGAAGTGCTGGGTTTTCCCCAGAGGTCCAACAGCTCCCTGCGAGGCTACCGGTGTCACAGGCAAAAGAGTGTGACACAGCTCCAGGACAGCCCTGCCTACTAAATTGTTCAATTCCTTTGCTCGGTCTCTTTTTGTGCACGCAGGCACACGCATACCTACTGAGCATCCTGAAATAGCCACTGAACTAACTGAAGCACTGCCTTTAGTGCCGGTGTAACTCTACGGTTCGGCTGTGCAATTACTTCGTGTTTGGATTGCTATCAGGGAAGAAAAAAAGCAAAGATTCCAGCTTGATCTCAGCTTTGGTAGACCTCAAAAGTCTCATTCAGTCTAGAGGGAAAAGTCACTTTCAAGCACCTAAAAGTGACTGGAAGTG
>NW_009618119.1:656-16155 GCF_000690535.1 Cariama cristata | reverse complement strand
CCAAGTGCTGTAAGAGCGGGAGAAGCCAGTCCTGCTCCTGCAGCCCTGGGGTCAGAGGCAGGTCTGCCCCTCCATCCCTGACACCCCCAGCAGGTGCCCAGACCACAGCAGTTTGCAGGTTCTCCCCCAGACCAACTATTTCAGTAGCTGGCAGGTACAGCTGAGACACTCACACTGGTGATTTACATGGAAAAGCATTAATATGGCTTTTAAACAATATAGATTATGCTATAAAATGCAGATTATAGATCCCCATGCTGTTGTTGAAATTAAACGCTGCCTCATCCTAAGCAACATTTGATTGCTTCAAGAGTTGTCTATTGAGTTCATTTTCAAATGCCTTCACTGCCCTTTACTTTCAGTTATATATATCTATACAAATATAAACATATGTGCACATACACAAACATTTCAAGTACCCTAAATTACTTATAAGACACTGAACATTTTATTTTTCTGCTGACACAGTCCACGAGAAGTTGATGAAAAGAACAGGCACTGAGAATTACGTGCCACGAAAGAACACATCATCTCAGACTGAGACCGTTCCAACCCAGTCCCAATGTCTGTCTTCTCCAAAGGCAGATTTAAGTTCCCACTGGCAAGCCAAACCCATCCAAACCAAATGTCTGTATGTGGACTCCTGAGCCCAACCCCGGTGTTCGAAGGGTCGGCTAGAGCTCTCAGAGTCCCTGCACGTGCCAGGACAGCCGTTGCCTCGGGCTGCACGGGAGCCGTTTGCTGCCCCTGCAGCTCAGACCACTTCTGTCCCTGCTTAAAGATGCTCTTAGAGGTGTTGGCTTTCACATGGGGCTGCCCACATGAAAGGCACAAGACTGACTGGGAAGACTAAGTAACGTCCACCACGAGAATTGAGGCTCCTAACACCTCTGAATGCTTTTCAAAACGCTGACTAAAATCTTGCCTGTAGAGCATCATCTCAGAGCTGAGATTTACATCACAGAGAAACAAACCCCTCCCAAGGAACAAACCTTCCCCTGCCTGCCTGGCATTACCAAATGCATCCGACTCTGGTCTCACAGAAACTTGCGAGGAACAAAGTGAATCGCTCCACTTCCCCGTACTGCTCATCACATTCGTTTCCATCCTTCACTGACCTGCACATCATGCCCCATGCTGCCGAGTCTTTTATCTCACTCTGAAATACAAATTTTTAGTAATTAGGCCAAAGCGCATCACTGTTCCCTGAAGCTGCACTCTTGCTTATGTGCCTGCCAATAATAAAAACTGGTTTTACAGTACATTTTTTTTCCACTGCACAAAACCATCGTTTTAACCTTGTCAGAGCCAACTAGCTGCGTTTGAAGGATACTGCTTTCTGCAGTTCAGACCAAACGACATGGGACGTATCAACAATATTATCACCGAGTGCAGGATGTCAAACTGCTGCTTCCACTGGGATGCACAATCTTGAGAATTTTCTTTTGAACCATCAGCCGAAGAATTAAACACCAAAATGCAGACTGCGCTATTGAAATGTCAGTGGAAAACTAGAACGTGTGGTTTGCAGACTGTGGATTACCACTGGAACAGTAAAGCAGGACAGGGTTTGACAGTTACGATTTGCTCCTTACGTGCTGACAATACGGCTGGCAGTGTAGGAGAGGGAAGAGGGTGCTCTGCCTCACCGCATTTACAAAATAAAGAGTGCAAAAAAAAAAACATAATCAAGAGAAGACACCCACACAGTAGGAGATCTCAGAACTAGATGTAAATTCCTTTCCTTGTAAACCGCAAAGGTAATGACATGATGTATGCAGATTAGTGATTGTGAGCCTCAGAATAAATGGGGTTTCAGAAGGGATTTGACTAATGAGCAAGTGAAACTCTTCTGGCAAAAGGAATTAATGCCTAAAAAGCGATGCTTCAATACTTTTTAAAGCACAGAGTTCCTTTTATTTATTTCTTTGTAAAGCCTTTGGCATTTTTGGTGTCTGCAGTTAATAGCAAAGGCTGATCCGAACCTGCTCATAGCTGGCTGGAAGGTGCAGCGGGCGCCCTCCATGCTGGCTGGAGGCAGATGAAGATGAAGATGAGGGAGCGCAGCACGGGGTCCATACGGTGCCATGGGGCAAACCTGGCAGAGGAAGGAGGATTAAACCCTCGGGCAGCCCACGGGCAGGCTCTGGGGCTGCTGCGGCTGCAGGCAGGGGCCTGGGGTTACGCCTGCCCTGGGGCCAGGAGGCTCAGAGCTTGCCTGGTGGCTGTGCTGCACAGCATCTTCACGAACAAGAGTTAATAAAGCCCCGTTTAACTATCTGATTTATGAAAGCACATAATTTCTAAAGCTTAAGGGGGTTGTAAACAAGGAATGTGTTTGCACCATATGGCAGTGGAAGTGGTTGTAGCCCTCCCCTCCAAACCTGCAGCTGGAACTAGCTGGAGTGTCACAGTCTCATAGTTCAGTTGGGTTCCTTGCATTTCTCATTTTAAAGTTCTGGTTTTTTTCTCCAGTCTTCCCTGCATACAGCGAGGATAATAGCGTGAGAGGCTTTTCTGCTAACCTTTGATCATGACAAATAATTATGTTTAATTGCCTTCTTTTAGAACAGAGACAGAACAAGTTCTGCTCATTTATAGGTGGGCTAGGGATTTTTTTGTTAGTCTAGTTTTTCGGAAAGGGCATAGTTGAAGAGGATTTCAAGGCAGGTGGAGTCTAATTTAGCATAACATAAAGGATCCCATCTCAGTGCCACACGTAGGCATTTCCCCAGTGTGAACAGCAGAGCAGATGCTGGCTTGGGGCACTTCCTTCACCTTTGCACCAACAGAAACCCCAGCGGTTCCCACACTGCATTCTGCATGCCACTAGATACCTAATGGTCACGTTCCCTGCACCAAAGCAATAGCAAATACTAAATCACAAGAGGTCAGAGGCTGTCGCTGTGGCTGGGGTATCCTGCTGAGGTGTTACAAATCCACGACGCAGAGCTACCCCAGTGCCAGGCATGCCAAGGATGCAAGCAAAGCCGGACTCCCACTAGCAGGAGTCGGACTGGGCTGTGCCAACAGCCCCTTCAGAGCCTGCAAGACTTGCGAAAAAGCTGAGCTAAGGTCTGCCAGGAAAACGCGGGCAGCTTTCACCTGGGGCAAGGGAGCTGCACAGCCAGCCCTGACTCAGTGAGTTTTATCAGTGCGAGGCAGCACACGAGAGCTGCTCTGAGCACCCGTCACTCACCCGCAGGCCCTGTCTCGTACCCAGAGCAGCAGCAGGCAGGTTACTAGGGGTTTATGGCAGATGCCCTTTCCCATAACTCACAGTTGTCAAAAGCTCAGCTTGCCGTAAATCCCCTGTCTCACAAAGTCTGAACAAGTGTCACCGTTTAAGGCTGGGCTGGCAATTAAAGCGAATGACAGATGCTCTCTATTAACACGTAGTCAACTTCAGAAAGTGCAGTCACTTAGAAGAAACTTAACTGAAGGAAGACCTACTGTAAGGAGAATCGGTCCTGTTTTAGTCAAAATCAGGACAACATGGACCCAACTCTCTCAGGAGCCTGAGGCAGATAACTACTTAGGAAAACAAAAGGCGCAGAGAAGAAGGTTTCAGCGCATTTTCTCCATCTTTCAGGACAGGCAAACCAATCTCTGTAGCATGCACAAACCTTGCATTCAAGCACTAAAACTCAGTGACATTCAACTTCTCTTACTCCATTGCATATTGCTTTTCCTTCTCCTACCACTTGGAGATGAAAGGGCAAAGGGTCAAGCAGACGGGGCAGGAGCATCAGTTGCGGGGCAGGAGCATCTGCTGCTGGGAAGGAGCAAGCAGTGGAGCTTATATCAGGTAAAGGAAGGCCATGGCAATTAGTCAGCAGCACACAGCAGGGCCGCAGTGTCTTAACGGCAAACCCCCCAGCGCACACAGCTATTTTAGGCACAAGCTTTTAAAAGCTCATCTGTGAAGTCAATGAACTGTGGTTTGAGATGGCTCCCTCATGAGGCAGCGCCTGGATTCTTCAAACAAAAGATCAGCAGAAGATTTTCTCTTTCACCACATGAAGTTACATCCTCTTCTACATTTAACTCTTGTGTAGATCAATACTGTTTGCAGTCACAGCTGTGGAAAGAGTCACGCCACACCAAGCGCAAAAGACCAGGAAGCATCCAAGAGACTCAGGCTCCAAGAGACACACTTTTCTAAATAAAAATCCTTTGGCAGAAGACTGTTAAGTTCAGAAACTGTCTGAAATGTCTATTTTATATCTTAAAACCTAAGATATATTATATCATTCTAAAAGAAATCAATGTTGTGCTACTGAAATCTGGTCAGCTAACAGCCCTGAAACATGTCTCTATTCCAGCTGTCCAATGCACCAGCCTCCTGCTCTGTCCCCACTGGTGGCTGTGAAGGCCATAACCAGGAGGTGATGAATTCTCCCCCTGCTGTCACTACTACCTCTGCCAAGAAGGATGCCAAGCATGAGGGGAACATGTATTTTCCAACAGACATTGGATATATGCTGCCAACTTATTTTTCATAAATCACTAATGAATAATAAGAGGGCGAGACCTTCCAGCAGCACAGGGAGGGAGCGCATAGTGTCAAGCACTCAAGTAGGTGACTGTAGGTACCAATTTTTCTCAAGATAAAGTAAACACCATATGGGACTGTACACAGAGCATCAGCTTGCAGCTAGAAATAAGGCTGGTAGGAAATCTTTGGCCACCACAAATACCAGTTTATCAAGCCCCAAACCTGCTGCTGATGAGCAGCGCTGACACCTAGGACATGGGGAGAGTTTGGCAACTCTCACTCAAACTCACGGTCATGCCAAGCGTGCCCAGAGGCTTTCAGGTTGGTGAAAATCTGGGTTCAGTGTGTCTCAACTAGAATCAATCAACTCCCCCTCCCCAAAATCTAAGCGTTTGCTTTAAACTGGAAAAAACCTGCTTATCAATCAATGCTGCCTCTAGCTATCAGCAACTGAAACATGATACAACCAGTATGAAACCTAATGTGAAAATGGATGGAAAACACAAAGAAAATGAAAACCTGGGCATCTAAATTATTTACAGAAATCTGCTTCTGTTTCACTGAGCTGTGACACCCAGAGGAGAACGGGAGAAAGGACTGCAAGAGCAAGGCTGTTCTGCGTCTGCAGCACAGGGACCACACGCTGAAGGATCGCTCCAAATCCACACTGGGTGCACAGTAATTACGGGAAGGCAGCATGCATCTGCATTAATTGTGGCAGCCAGCCGGGCCGGAGTGATTCACTGCTGTTCACGGAGCCACCGCTGCTGGCAGACCAGGAAAGCCTTGAGCCATGTACAAAATGAAGACCTTGATATGGGTTACTGCTTTCAAAGACATTTCAAAACAAAGCCTCCGTAAGGGTAAATGTAATTTATCTCTCCCCCCGACATGGACAAACCTTTTTCATTAAGACATGGGCATTAACGCCGTCTTGCAAGTATGGCTCAGAATCCAAATAGGGCTCTTAATCGTTTCAGAGAGGGTGGAATAGATGGAACTCTATTAAAAATATTTATTGTATGTAGTAGCGCGGAGGTCTCCTGCAGTCTAGCAGTTGTGTGATACATCTTTGGTCCTGTAGTAGAAGGAAAAAGCAGAGGTCCTTCAAAAAAGCCTATATTTCTAGGTAAGCAGCTGCAGAATTAAATCAAACTAGGATGGAAAATGTGAAAGAAATAAGACAAGAATCATAATATACCATTCCTGATCTGCAGATTTAAGTTTCGAATTGTTTTTTGATTGATGATTTTATTTCACTTTTTGTCTTTTTTTATCACAACCAAGTGATTAAAAGCCAGAGAGAGAAGTTCTGCAAGCAGATGATCCTGACGATGCGATTCAATACTGGAAGCAGCTCGGTTGCAGGAGCAGTGCCCAGGGAGCCCAGCGCCCACAGCAGGATTTGTGCTGCTCCTCCCGGCTGCCCCACGCATTGCTCAGCCTTGTCCCCGCTTGGGGGGCATTGCGGGAGGGGGCATTTGGGGTGCAGCATCCTGCTTTGCCTCTCAGGCTGTGCCACAGGTACAGCCATTTCAGAAGCGCAGCGGAACCTCAGTTTGAGGCAGAAGAATTTATTTCCATGGCTTTCTGCCAGCAAGAGCCTCAGCCTGCCATAGAGCTACTTGCAGATCTCCCCATGGCCTCACTGGTGAATGCATCCAGTACCTTAAAGAAGTCTTATCCTGTGAACTAGTTGCTGAAGTTTCACTTGCAATTAAGATTTGTACAGAAGGAGTTGAGGCCCTTGTGATTTCTATTCATGGCGTGTCTTAGAAGCAGCCAAATTAAAATCCTTATCATTAAGAAGCTGATAGCTCCCATAATTGCAAGCATCATTCTGTATTAGCTGGAGGGATCAGCATGACTCACTGGCTAACAGAAGTCGATCTGTTCGTAAAATAGGAAAACTTCTAACCAAAGAGAATTTCCTGAGCCATGAATTACTTGAGAGAAAGTACTAATTTCAAACAAATTACTTATATAATTTGTGCTGTCAATACAAGAACTTTCTTCTATGGTAAGAGTCTTTTTGCTCTGTACTACTCTGAATTACCTTCCTCGCTGACCTACAGTGCATCAATTCATGATTCGAAGGAAAAATTTTCCCTGAGGGATGAGTCACGGCTCTCTACTATCCTTCAGGTTAAACCACATTTCCCTTTACTTTCCACAGAGTACATGTTTTAAGAGTTGATGAGGTCAACAATTGATACGTTGATCCATTTGCCCAGAATAATCTTAAAACAAATATGAAAATATTCTCCTTCAAGGCACCTGTCCCCTATGTGGCTATGTTTCTCTGTGAAAGAATGATCTGTCACTTGAGGGAGAAAATCCAGGAGGATACAGAGCTAGTGCAGGTTTAAACAGGATTTTTCAGGTCTTTTGAGGTCAAAAAAATAAAATGGAAAGGTAGAAATAATTGCAGCATGTACTAAGGGGTTGGCCTGTCTCGCAGAGTTCATTTCATGAAGACTGCAGTGCTAAAATGGGGTGGTTTTGCTCTGGGAAGAGGTTGCAACATGCAGCCAGCCAGGCAACCGATTTAACGTGGTCAGAGCCCCGCAGGAGAGCAGGTAAGCCACTGGCAAGCCGGCTGCAGCTTCAGCGAGAGCTCCATGTAGTTAGAGACTTGGTCCAATTTGGAGAATTTAGCTCAAGACTAAAATTAATAAGTGGTCTGATGGGACAAGGTGACTCTTCTAACCTCAGGACTGCTTAGACTGATGTTTAATACCAACCTCAGATCTCTCATGTGAAAGATTTATTCTAACACGGGGGATTTTCAATGTAGCTCTGAGCTGAAACATCCAGCGTCCGCCACCAGAATTTCAATACCTTCTCTCACTTCCCATAGGGCTCCATATTAAAGAAAGTATATTTTTAATGCTCTAGAGTCTTTATACTTCTTTCTCCGTAGCAGTATGTGAGTGCGCAGCAGCGCACGGGCAGGGACGCAGCCCAAACATGAGCAAGAAGGAGAAATCCTTCAGGTCTGCAACGGGGCAGGAGTGGGACTGGGGCCTGAGTGCGGGAGGGGGACGGTGCCCAGGCAGCCCCGTGGTCCCTTGCTCACCCAGCACCCACAGCAGCACCCAATGCTGGAAATCACGGCGAAAGATGAGTGGCTGGAGCAGTTCTGGTGATGGACTTTGATCTCAGAAAACATCCAAGAAGGAGAAGAGAAATGCAAACCCTGCTGACGCAGCCAGAAGCACTCTGTGCCCGGGAGCGGTGGGATGGCGGCTGATGGTATTTGCAACAAGAAGGAGAGCGTGCATGTCTCGTTGCAGCCCTCTTGCAACGAGACATCTATGAGTGCTAGATTAAACCGTTAAAGTAATTCGAAAGACAGGCATCAGGTTTTTCTGTTATGATGCGTTGCCTTTCAATTGGAATTTGATATGAAATGGAGCAAAGACCCCACTGGGTTGCCACAGAGCACTGTTCTGCTTGAGAAAGGGAAAATTATAAATGGATTAACAAAACTGTTCTTAACAGTGAGATGAGTCCTAGATCTGTTACAAGTGTGAAGAAGCCAGAAATAAAATCAGTCTGCATGAAACATAAAATCTTATACAAAGAGGAAAAACCAACTCAGAGAGTACAGAACAAATGAAAACACTGAAGAACAAGCAAGTAAAATTAAAGCCCTGGGTTGTTGCACACAAAACGTGAGAGACAGAGGGCACGTTTTCCTGAACAATTCGCCCCATCAGACCATTACTAACTGGAGTCGTGGGAAAGCCGGGCATTCCAGCTGCATCCAGCTGCATGTCGCCAGCACTCTGCTCCCTGCGTGTTCATTTCAATTATTATTTTTTCCTTTATATGACTTTTTTCACTTTTTCCAGGAGGGACATGAGAGATCCCACCTGCCCTGGTCCAGAGCAGGAGCAGTAGCTTGGGTCTCATGCCTACAGCTGGTGCCACGCTGTCAGCAATGCTCTTCCCTTGGTAAGTTTTCCTTGAAGAAGGAACAGCCTCATTAAAGGTAGCTCTCATGCAGGGTATAAAAAGGGCAGGTGGTTTGTGTCCCTTAGGCTCAGCGAGCCCTGGATGTCAGGCTTACCCTACTATAATCATCATTACTGGAGGACAAATGCCTGAAGCACCATGGCTTGTGGAGTACTTCCACGGAAAACTCAGAGAAATCCAAAGAAATAGAATACTTGAAAGCTTTGGTGATAAGGTACGAATTGATGCCTTTAGCTGGGCACCCCTGCTGACAGAGCCTGACTCCAGCAGCTACCACTGCAAATTCCCCTGCGTGACACCTTTATGGAACAGACGTGCCCATTAAACGAGAGTAGAGACTTGGTAAAGAATATCGACATACCAGGAAAAAGATGCAGTTTGATATTTTAGGAATGGAAAGCGAAAAACATATGTTATTTTACACTATTATGTGCTCGAGCTCTGTAATTTCCACATAATATGCAGTTTACTTCCCACAAGTTAAGGAAACTTCATTGACATGAAATAATCTTGATTAATATTTGCAATAGTAGTAACAAAAGGCCTAAGAAGACACTAAAATGAATCTTTCTTAGATTATTTCATGCTGTTTTACTGTGGGTAGAAGTGTTTGGTTAAACCTACACTTTAAAAACCAAGAACTGAATGCAACAAACCACCGAGAGCTGTCAATACTTGCAGCTTTATATTGTATTTTCTGCTTCCAAAGGCTACATCTGAGCTAAAAATTCCCACCCGGTGTCACTTCATATAAGCTTGCTTCTTAAAAATGATCCCTGATCAAGAGACATGATAAAGATTTAGAAAGTCTCTGAAGAGGGGGTGGCCTGAGGAAAGAGGCAGGAGGCTTGTACGAAAACCCAAGCTTGCCACAGGAGAGTGGCAGCACACCAGCAGAACAAAGCAGGCACCCTTTGGGAAGTAACAGCCAAACCAGAGACAAAACGCTTCGGGAAAGCAACCAGAATTGGTTCTCATTACGGTGCGCATACTGATTGCAGTTATAAGTAGTACTGCTGGAAAGGCAAGCTCTGTGCGGGAGAAGCCAAGTGTAAGGATGGATTGTGGATTTTGCGTACGTGGAAATTACAACTCTCAAAATCAAAACAGGCATCACCAGATGGCACACAAAAAGTCAATGAGCAGCAAAGATTTTCAAAACATAAAACTTGTGTAAGATGAGTATTTTGTGCCCACAGATGCACGTTAGGGACTAGGTGTTACTCTGGATCTCTGACCTGTAACGGGGTGTCACCCAGCAGTAGGTCAGGGACCGCAACGGTCTCGACTCATTTTCTCTGGCCCCATTCCCTAAGCAGGAGCAGAGGAGAGAGCCCTTGTGGGACGGCCAGGCTCCTGCCCCAGCCCTGAAGCGCAGCAGTCCCTTCTGCATGGGACTACTTTTGCCCAAAATATTTATGTGACACTTTGGTGCTTTCAGCAGCTTTTCCCTGGCACCGCTGGTTATTGCACATTTTCAAGGAGTTTCAAGTGCTCTGGATGTGAAGCCACCTCGTAACACCAATCCAGGACTGGCGACCCCAAGGCAGCCCGGAGCAGAGGTGCAGGGCTGTGACACCCCAGAGTATCTCCACTGCCTATGATGTTGGCTGAGTGTCCAGCAAGGAGAATTTTCTTGGTTTTTTTGTCTTTCTATTTGGGCTTCACAAACTCAGGGGTTTAAATTCAGCCCTCCCACAGCTTGCAGTGGAGCTGCACAATTTATCACAATGTGGCGGTCAGGACATTTTTTTCCCCATCTGCTTTGGTGGAGATGTCATTCCCTGCACTGTTAATGTGGAGTGGAGACCAGCTGCCTGCACTATCACACAGTGCTAGCACTGAAATACTTTGCCAAGTTTTAAAACAGATTTCAAAACAGCACACAAGAGCCCTTGGGCTCTGTGCTCTCCCCAAAGCCACGGCAGCTGTGTGTGCTGTCAGGAGAGCTCAGCTGGACCATGCTGGTGCTGCCACCTTCTCCAGGCTCACAGGGAGCATGGGGTTTGCAGGCTAAGCTGAGTCTGGCTCTCCCGGAGTCTGGAATGAAGGAAATCCCAGGAAACATCAATATCTCTGCACATTCCAGTGTTAGACACCAGCTCCTTGCTCCCATGTCTCCTGCTTCATCTGGGCAAGGAATCACAGGCAGGCAGGAACAGGAGTCCGTCTCAATGCACATGAACAGCTACCTACAGAAGTACCAGGACTTTTACATATACCCAGAATGATTTATTCCAATTCTGCTGACAAATTCTGTATAACCAAACATCAATTCTGAATTTGCTCTGTTGTTAATGAATGACCAAATACAGCAGTATTTCATCTCAGATGCAAAAATATATGGCTTTTAAAAATTATTTATGCTTCAAATTGTACAGAGACACCATCAGAAAGCAGAAGTGCTGATACTCTGTTCCGGCTTTGCAAACATCACAGTCGTCATCTAATTTTAAGATCCTTCATACTGAATATTCAATGTCCCACCTTACCACCTCACTGAAAATGCAGTGGTCCAGCTCTTGCAGCACAGCCCTCGGTGGCACTCCACTGAACTGAAAAGGACGGCTTAACCTTCCACCGGCCTACCTTGCACATGCCAACGTGCTGCTGAAAGAGTTCCTCCAGAGCCTGTTCTCCCCCTGAGCCTGGGTCACCCACATTCCCCTTAAGGACTTGCAGTCACACACTCCTGAGACCTCCGCAGCCAGAAGCTCCTCTCCTGATAAGTATTTGGGGCTCCCGTGAAGTCCAGCCCCAGGCTGGCTACTGACTCCCAGCACAGCAACCCCTTTTCCCTAGCAAGCATCACCACAGGGAGAAGTTTTGCATCTCCTGTTAAGACATTTTAGGACAAGGAGACTTTCACGCATCTTTTTATAGGGCTCTCTCTCACGGCTTATCCAGGCACATTCTTATCTATGTTAATTTGGTATCTGTCAGGCTAATTACAACTTAATGTGTAAGACAGTCTCATTAAGATCTTAGCTTAGGTTGGACATTTATTCTCAGTATCCCCAGCAAAATTTATAAGAAAACTGGTATCAGGCACAGACGTGCCTGCAGATAAAAGGGCACATTCATTCCCCCCAGCACCAGACAGGTAATCACCAGAAGCCCAAGATACGAAGACTTGAATTTTTTGTGCCCTGCATGTTGGGGAATTACATGCCAAGTAAAAGCTATACAAGCACCTCATTCCCTTTGAAAAACCCTGCCTTCATTTTGGTACAAATAGAAGGTTTAGCTGCTAGCAAATAGAAAACGGATTTGTCTGAACACCAAGGAGTGAGAAATGTTGAGGTCTTGGGTAAGAACAAGAGACTATAACATTACGAATACTTGACTGCGAAGAGCTATTAGGGACACAGCAGAAGGGGCTGGTGAAATCCCACTGCTTGAAAGGGTTTGTAGGGCCAGAAATGCACAGGAGAATATTGCGATGGAAAATAAGAGGCCAAACTAAAGTGTGAAACCTTTTGACCAAGTTGCCAAGGTAGAAGTTCAAGATTTCAGATTTTGAAATATACTTTATAATTACTGATGAAATAATGTAATAATTTGTTGCTAAACCATACAGGAGTGCTCTTACGCACAGGAATGTTAGTCACGGGTCGAGCAGTCTGAAGAGTATTTGGAAGAATACTCTTGCACAAATGAATCTCCCCCTGCCCCCCCCCCCAACTTCACACTGAAAACTGCTTTATTGTTGCCTCTCCACTGATGCAGCCTCCGATTTCAGAGATCCATGCACCGAGAACAAAACTCACCCAGTAATTAGATGACCCATCATTGCAGCAAACAGTCAAAAGAAAACATTCACAGACTAGGAATCTCTATCCTGCGAATGCTTAGTATCAAACAACTGATTTCACTGAAATCAGAATTGATTCACAAAATAACGTGGAAACCAAAAAGAAGGGGCTAAATCTGAATTAACTGAAGCAGCTCCCTTTCACCACAACAATTTGGCATGCAATAGCATTCTGTATCATCGCAAATACTTGGCTTGCTTGTTTAATTCACATCCAGATCTGGCAGTTCTGCACATGTGGAGAGAAGCTTTGGGTTTTGGGTTTTTTTTTCTTTCCCAATTTTTTTAGACAAAGAGACACTATAATGAAAAATATTCAAAGCAGCACAAAGGAAACAACAACAACATTCTACCTTTTGAATGCATTTTTGTTTCCATAAAATGAAAATGCTTTTTATTCACTGCAACCCCCCCCCCTCCCCGAAAGACAGAGATGTTTATGTAACCAAACAAATGGTGAGAATTCCCCCAGAAAACACAGTCTGCAGTGACTAAATGGGACGTGACCAGGACCAGCGCACATGTGCTGTAGCCTACAGCTGCTGCCGGGATGGCTGGCGTCACGCTGGGAAATGGAACAGCAGAGGTTTGGGGAGAGTACGCAGAGAAGGGAGGGATTATTTGCACAGAGGACACCGTAACTGTGTTCACTCTGAATTCCCAGATAATGTAGGTCAGGATGGGAGGGGATTACAGTTGAAAGCATTTCTTTTTCCATTTCAAATCAATTATTATAAAATCTGTGCTTTCCACACGTGTTTCAGCTGAGTGTTCCTGATAGTTTGGTTTAGCTTTATATCAAAAGTCAGTAAAACACCACGAGAAGGTGTAATCCTGGATGCAGAGGAGTCACCCTGACACCCGCATTCTCCCGCAAGCCTTACGTACTACACCCCCTCTGTAAGGCAGGTCACAGCGGGCGGCACCCCGGGCCGGGCAGCCGTGGGAGCGGGACTTGCCCGGGCTGTGCCGCCTCAGGGCTCGAAGGACCAGCATCACTGCCCGCACACATGTACAGCCCCTCTGCAGCTCTAAACCAGACAGATGGGACAGGTCAGCCACACACCATACGATATATACCAGGAATTACAGGGATGTTATCTACATACAGACTTCAAACCCTTCCTGACAGTACAGTCCAATGAGCAGCAGTACAAAATGAGGTGTATCAGGGTTAACTGAAGATTAAAGACTCCAAGCAGCACCTATATAGAACACTAAAATTAAACTTCTCTATTACTAGATCATTACAGAGGAGGCTTTCTCTATAGAAAATGGGAGAAGAAATCTGACTGGCAGCACTGGGTCATGTGCAGCGCTCAGTCAGCGACAACTGTGCAGGTCAACAGGTTACAGAAAATTCTTTAATAAACTGAAAAATAGTTTTACTGAAAAAAAGTTATGCTTTAAGTGGCATTTCTTGAAGGTGAAAAATAGTAAGTTGTTAGCAGAAGTAAAGGCAACAATATTTGTAGCCAAAGGCAGTATCTTTTGGTAGACTAAATGAAATAATCAGTCTAACACAGACATGGGATTCGAAGTGCTCGAGCCTCCAGGTTTTCCCTTGTTTGCTCGTTACATTGGTTGGTCTAATAAAACACGAGACTCCTCTTTTCAAACCTTGCTACTTTGGATCATCTTAGGTAATGGCAGGAGAAGCTGCTCTTTCACTGTTTGGTGTTATGATTGTCCAGGATGTTAAATTCTATTCTCCTCTTATTTTAAAGAGAGTAATAACAACGGCTTTAGTCTATAGATTTTTGTCCAGAACAGAAGTCCACTTTTTCAGTTGCCACGGTGGTGTATATACAACAAGAGGTAGTGTTTTACTGGCTGGACTCGCTTTCCCTCCCCTTCTACACGTACCAGGTTGCCAACGGAGGTGGGCAACTCTAACCAAACCAGAAGGGCAGAGATTTGCGTTCACTCAGAGCAGGAAGAAAAAAGGCTTTTACTGCAGTCACTGGAAAAGGGGCTTAAGTCTTGAAAAAGCTTGCATACCTCAGACAACGTATTGATACATTATTAAAGTTCAGCGCAGGCATGGCTGGCAGTGCTGAGCTCGGCAGTGCCCTCCTCACGGCGCAGAGGAAAAGGATGGATACTGCTGAATTACCGGGCTAAGCATCACCTGGAGAAAAGAGACTCCTGTGACAGCCTTTAATAATGATCTTTTCGAGCCACCATCAAGCTTTACTGCTTATTAATTGAATTTGCTGTTTAGATGACGGTGTGCTGGGTGAGCCTGTGTGCAACACAATCCTTTTTCATATATTCTTTAAAGCCACAGAAACCTGACCATAAAAACACGACATTACAGCGGGCAGGCAGATAACCCCTGTGACTGTGCTCTTCGTGTGACTGATGTTAGGAGATCGAATGGAAGATGAAGGAAAGGAGCACAGGAGTGGATGAAAGCAAAGAAAGGTGATTCTGCCTGCAAACCGGCACCAAAAAAGTATTTGATACTGTTTGTTAGCTGGGGTGGCATTCCCCTAGTGACAAAAGAACCACATACCCCCCACCCCGAATCTTTCATTAAACCTCAAAAACCAAAGGAAGCTTCTCTAATGCAGACATCAAACAGCGTAAAATTTCGAGGCACTTGTCAGAAATGAGAAGTTTCAGGCAGACTGGCTGGTGCGCAGCATTTCAGCCTTTCACTAGAGAGTGGGTCTTCCCAACAGGCTGACATCAACGCGCAATGGCTGGAAGACCTGATTGCAGGATTTGGGGGGCCACACACACTATCAAGTACATAATGCTATATGTCCCAACAGTTACGAGGCAAAGCCTCAGTGATGCTGAAAGCATCGATAGGATAGTGAAGGAGGACCAAAGCTCTGTGGATGCTGATAAGAAACAGAATAACAGAATTGTTTAGGTTGGAAAAGACCTTTAAGATCATCGAGTCCATCCATTAGCCTAGCACGGCCAAGTCCACCACTAAACCACATCCCTAAGCACCACATCTACATGACTTTTAAACGCCTTCAGGGATGGTGACTCCACCACTTCCCTGGGCAGCCTGGTCCAGTGTTTAACAACCTTTTTGGTGAAGACATTTTTCCCAATATCCAATTTAACCCCCCGGTGGTGCAACTTGAGGCCGTTTCCTCTTGTCCTATTGCTTGTTACGTGGGAGAAGATGTTGACCCCCACCTGGCTACAACCTCCTTTCAGGTCGTTGTAGAGAGTGATCAGAT
>NW_009618119.1:0-355 GCF_000690535.1 Cariama cristata | reverse complement strand
CCGGCTGTCAACCAGCACCCCCAGGTCTTTTTCCGCCAGGCAGCTTTCCAGCCACTCTTCCTCAAGCCTGTAGCATTGCGTGGGGTTGTTGTGATTCGGATGCCGGACCCGGCACTCAGCCTTGTTGAATTTCATACAATTGGCCTCAGCCCATCGATCCAGCCTGTCCAGATCCATCTCCAGAGCCTTCCTACTCTCCAGCAGATCAACACTCCTGCCCAACTTGGTGTAGTCTGGAAACTGACTGAGGGTGCACTCAATTCCCTTGTCCAGATTGTTGATAAAGATGTTAAACAGAACTGGCTCCAATATCAAGCCCTGGGGAACACCACTTGTGACTGGCTGGAGACCGGGG
>NW_009618118.1:25380-35798 GCF_000690535.1 Cariama cristata | reverse complement strand
CAGAGTTTGCACCAAACTCATCTCTTCCCTTGGAGGAGCGATCCCATGTGGACAAGCTGCTCAAGAGGGACAACGTAATGGGACATAGGGAGAAATAATTCTCATCCTGCACCTCAACAGAGGGAAACACTCAGTCTTGAGAGATCCAGACACCTGGGAGGGAGGTCTTTGAAGGCCCCGTAGCACTTGAACAGTACAAAAATATTAGTACAGTTAACACCATCATCATTTACTTAGATGCAGGACATAGACGCACTTGCTGTGAACTTAGTAAGTGCCCACTTTGTTACTTGAGCAGAACTATCTGCTGTACAAATCATCCCTTAACTCTAATTTATTTCTAAAATAAAGACAAGAAGAACTTAAAGTTTAACGTTAGCCACAAAAATGGCCAAATAGCAGCCGCAGAAAATATGTCTGCTCTGGACTCTTGTCTAAGTTTAAGAAATGATGAATTCTGGGAAGACAAATATTCCTTTCTCAAGCTCTAAAACCTTCCTCATTTTGATATTAGATGAGCAGCGTCTTTTTGTAAAAAAAATATTGTTTCTGTATTTATGACAAAACATCTTCTGGTACGCCACTGAAACAAGTTAAGCATGAAATTATGTCTTACATTTGCACACTTTTTCTGTGCCCAAACGTAACCGAGGTTAACACTTTGGAACAGAGTAACACGGACCACCCTCTCCTGAGGCTGGAAGAAAGTACCAAACTGACTCCGAAATTAAAAACTTCGAGATTTACCCCCCTTTCTCCCTTTCCCATTTCATATTCAAGCAGAAAAAGGGCCTTCCCATACCACCTGCAGAGTTTGGGTTTTCAGAACACAACTTCTGTTAGTTCCCGCAGGCACAAAGATACAAGTTCAGCTACTGGTGGGGAAAAAAAAAAGATCCAAGACTTCTTATGAGGGTATCAGATGGTGATATTTAGATCTTATTGATATTAGACAGCAAAATAAAGCTGTGGTGAGATTAATCTAGTTTATATTTATCCATCAAAGGTCGAGAAAGCCTTCCACCAGCTGCTGGAGAGGGAAAGGCATGTCCCGAGGGCACCCACCTCTCTCCAGTACCGGGGCGGCTGGGCAGCCAGCTCACAGAGTGCCTCTGCCACGGGCAAGGATGCTGCTCGGATCCATTAGAGTCCTTAAAAGGATTCAGTGCTGTGCTGCAATATAATTTGTGTCACCTTCCAGCATACGTTTCCTTGTTGGATACGACAGGAAGAAAAAAAGATGGGGTAGTTACTGTCCCTGTGAAGAGTGTGACGGACAGTCCCCGGCAGCGGCCACCGCCCCAGGGAGCATTACCGAACCCAGGAGCAGCAACGACTTGTGTTTGATTACCAACTTTTGTCTGCCCGTCGATTTGAAAACCTTAAAAGCAGTTTCTCATCACGTATATAATATTATCTAATAAGAATGAAGTGGCTGCCTAGAGATACCCAAAAAGAGATCCCTGTCAATCGGTTTGGCTCCCAATAAGCTTATCATAACGAGGACCGGGGAGAGGGAGGGGAGAGTTTTCATTAGACAAGCTGATAGATGGACCTTTCTCAGGTCAGGCTTGCCTGCGAGGAAAGCCTGTCGAGATACCCAAAAAGAGATCCCTGTCAATTGGTTTGGCTCCCAATAAGCTTATCGTAACGAGGACCGGGGAGAGGGAGGGGCGAGTTTTCATTAGACGAGCTGATAGATGGACTTTTCTCAGGTCAGGCCTGCCTGCGGGGAAAGCCTGCCTTTTCCCCTTCAGCTTTATCAACCGTGCAATAAAAGACATGCTACCCTTCCTTACAGGCTTATCTCCCACTTAAAAGCCTCTGACCATTAGGGCCACCATCACCTGGGGATGACACCCCAGCACTTCCCTCACCTCTCCTGCGAGCAGGCTGCCGTGCCCACCTCCTCGGACGGAGTCAGCCTCAGCCACCGAGCAGAGCACTGTGCCCAGCAACCCACGGATGCGGGAGAGTCACCTGGGCGTGCACCACGGGAGAAGCGCATCATTGATACCCAATGGCCAGCACTGCAAAACAACCACTAAAGGTTTGATTCTCTCATCAGATTTTTTGCTTCTTTGTCCCTGGGATGGGCACAAGCGCCAGCACTCGCTGCGTCAAAAATAGCCATGAAGTGGCACGTACCAATTCCACAACATACCAACAAATCGGAGGTAAAATAGAAAAAAATAGACCCCTAACGAGAAGCACTAAGATGACAAAGTTAAAATATTAACAATTCCACAGAATATTGACCTAGTTTAGAAAAAAGTGAATATACATATAAAGAATAACCAAAGAAGATTTGAAAGATTACAGGGCAAAAAGTAATCAAGTACGACAGAAGAGGGAGAGGAAACGTGCTGTCAACAAAAACGAATTTGTAAAATGCAAAAATAGAAACCCAGTAGTCAAAGATGATCAGCTCAGACAGAATTAACTCGAAAGCAAAGAGGGTTTCACAGTCAAGGAATTAGCGTGAGCATGCACACATGCGGGCAAAGAATAAGAAATTTCTACACAAACTCAGTTTAATTATGTTTCAAACATGCGCTTCCAAAACTCAGTAAAGTCTATTTTCAGCCCAGCACGAAGTCTGCAGGAAAACAGACAGACTGCATTTAGAGGATACATAAATATGTTTATTCTTCTGAAGAGGTTTTGTGGGGGTGTGACATCTTGTGTGTGTTTCAGCAGTTATGTATGGCTGCAACAGATGAGAAAACTGTCAATTTTGTAAAGCATTAGCCAAATTAATGGATGTGTTAGCATCAGCATTATGGTATCGTGTAGTATAAGGTCTAAAGATTAAAAGACTTCAAACAGATTTAAACCCATCAGCTCCACAAACTGCAGTAACAAGTGACTAACACGCAACGACGAGAGTAATTACTTGTGTTCCCTGAGAAGAACCCATTTCAGAACAACCATTTCAACACAAGGGAAGAAATACTGACTATAGCCGTGACATCCAGGGGACTTTCACACAGGCACAGAGAAATCAAGCACGAAGAGGCTTGAATTCTTCCTGCGGCGTGAAGGAGCCACATAGCCTTGCTTCAGAAGGTTTCAGAATAGCAATAAGGAAAAGTAAAACACAAAGGTTGAAAACTAAATTAAAGTTAATTTAGAAACCATTTGTTTAATCAGAAGGTTAATATTTTCCCTTCTCACAGGAGCTGATAACATTTCCAAGCATTAATAAGCCTCATGCTGCTCCTCTATATCTGTAAGATATTATTCTTGGCATTTAAGAGCTGGCACAAGCAAGGCATGCATGAATTCAGGCTCTGGCAGCGGACGATCTTCCTCCTCCGGTGCCTGGCTGCACCGCCTGCGTGCCCGCCGCGGCCGTGCCCTCCACCGCGGCACAGGCAAACTAAACCAAGCTCTGACGACCGACCCAAACCACAGGGACACCAAAACGCAGACCTGAATGGTGTTCCCTGGATCGTAGACTCTCACACCTGCAACCACACACACAACAGACAACGCAGACCTGAATGGTGTTCCCTGGATCATAGACTCTCACACCTGCAACCATACACACAACAGATGTACACTGCCTTTCCTTTGGGCAGAGCCGGGGAAGAATTTAAACCCGTTTGTACATACCTGACGGCATCTTATGTTTATTCAATCTCCCTGAGCTAACTAGGCAGAAAGACTTTTATTCTTTCCCCTCCCTTCCCTTTGTTTCCCCTTACTGAGCTTCGTGAATCTAGAACTAGTAAAGCCAAGACTGGCCAACAATCATAGCTGCTCTCAGTTGTGAATGCCTCAGCATTAGAAGCAGCTGACCCGTTTGTACATACCTGACGGCATCTTATGTTTATTCAATCTCCCTGAGCTAACTAGGCAGAAAGACTTTTATTCTTTCCCCTCCCTTCCCTTTGTTTCCCCTTACTGAGCTTCGTGAATCTAGAACTAGTAAAGCCAAGACTGGCCAACAATCATAGCTGCTCTCAGTTGTGAATGCCTCAGCATTAGAAGCAGCTGATGTTGTCCAAAAAGCGGATTCGTGCCCAGCGTGCAATAAGCCAATTCCACACGCTCAGGAGAGATACTGTATTTATTCAGGCTTGGGTGCTTGGTGGATCATTCCACAAATCAAGCACACCAACAGCAAGTTACAGTGCTCCTTTTAGACACAAAAATCATGGATCGGTATTTTTCCATACACACCTAGTCACTACTAAATGGTTAGTGATTTACATAGGATTACATCATACCATTATGTGATCATTTCTACAACTACGCATGCTCAGGGGAAGGGTCTTCACCTGGGCAAGGGTCTTTTTGACCTGTGCGCATGATTTTCAGTATTATAATGAAGGCAGGTTACTACAGGACACCTTAAAAACTAATTTCATTGCCAAGTTGGTTAATGGAATGGTCACTTTGCCAGGTTGTCAGATAACTCATCCATGCTCAGTAGCTTAACACAGTCAGTTCCAGGTGTTCTCAGCAATCAGTTCCAGGTGCTCTCATCCATTTCCAGGACTTTACATACCCTAACTCCCTTCATGAATCTCTCGGTGTTAATCAAAGTCATCTTGACCAAGATTCAAAGCAAGGTACATCAATTTGACAATACAATCAGGTAGAACAGAGTCTTCTATACAAATAGTTTGTTACTCTGATATCACTAGTATCAAAGACCTACATTTCAGCATGTGAAGAAGGATAACTACATACTCAAGCAAGCACCTTTCCATGAAACGCAGAATCTGATGCCACTTTGGGAAATAACCTCAGAATTAACGTCTCTGTGTCAGTCCTGTAGCAGCCAACATACCCATAAACAACCAAATGTACAGCTAGATCTAAAGACAGCACGATGAATGAGAGGAGAAGGACCCTCTGTCCCACTCGGCAGCCCTGGGAAGAGAGGAGAGCTCTGGACCCCAGCACGGTACTCCTCTCCTCATACCGGCCCCAGCGCAAGCGGCCCCGCTCCTGCCCACAGCAGCGGGGAGCAGTCTGGAACTGCCTGTGCCGCTCCTGCCGACAGAGCATCCTTCCCCAGGGATAACCAGGGGACAGAATTTCCAGATCACTTTACTCTCAGGAAATACTCGTCACGTCCATGCACCTCGGAGCCTACAGCTCCGTCTGGCTGTCGAGGAGGTGTTGCAGGAGTACGGGGTGTGTCGGCACGGGCTCAGGAACCCTGAGCAAGGGGGGCTGCACAGTTACCGGGTGCGTTCCTCCCTCTCCTCCCAGCAAAGGCTTCTCCTGGGGTCCTGAGGTGCAGAACACCCCGATTCGGTACCCATCCTTTGCCCTGGCCTCTCAATCTTCTTACATGCTTTGCTAGAGGACAGAAGGGACAGAGGGATACAAGGACTACACCTTGGCTGTTCTGGAGTCAAAGAGACTCATTAATTTGCAGTCCCTTCCTCCTCTCTTCTAAAATGCATTATGGCTCTATGCATCCACTGGCTGGTTTTTATACTGCGACATAAATAAAGAAATATACACGTCAGATTTGAGTGCCAGAAAGAAATTTTTTCCTAACAGATTGCCTTTTTTCCCCAACTTTCTCCCTACACAACCTGGTGACTACATTAGGTTACAATAATTAACCTCATAACAATTTAGCAAACACAAGGAGCCCCTCAGCCATCAACAGAAGGTCCTTGTGCTGAAGAACTAGATCATAAGCAGATCACAAGAGAGTATCATCCCAAACCAGCGCATCTCCATCCATCTGTCCCCTCCTGCTCTCGGAGCCACCCCTGCATGGAGCGGAGCGGGCTCTCAGGGTGCTCCTGCTCTCCTCCACCTGCACCCATCGCAGATGGCCCCAGCGACAACGAAAGGAGGTGAGCAGCTGACAGCAGCCCTCTACAACGTGGAATTAATTAGGAGATTATTATCAGGGAATTCCCAGAAGTACTTCTGTAAATCTCATTACCAGCTGCTTAGTTCGCAGGATAAAACCCAAGTTTCATGTTTACAACACAGTGTTTTCAAGAGAGCAAACGCGGTGCCTGGCACGATGCTTTCAGCGGCATTCCCTTCTTCCTACGTTTGGAGGTGAAATGGCCAGCACTTCTCCCAGTCTCTCATCAGCGGGCCTTGCAGAAGGTGCAGACAGAGCAAATAAGCTAAGAGAACACAGTTATACCCCTCCTATTTGCTTGGTTTAAAGAAAAGCAAATAAAAGCCTCGCCTGCCCTACCAACCCAATCAAACTTTCACAAAAGCCATCCTTAAAAGCACCCGAAAGTAACCCACCGAGGGGCTCATTCGCCCTCATTGCAGCTTTGTGCGTTTGGCTGGAATAGAAGCACAACTGCACAATAGCTGAATTTTCTAAACAAATGAGAAGGTTTCCATTGCAGCACAGACTTCTAACGCACACTGATGAACCAGGTTTGTCTCCAGTCTTCAGCCCAACGGATATAAGCTAAGTTTTAACTAGCAAAGACAAAACCCAAGAGGCGATTAGGGTGAACTACCTGAAATCCTACCCCTGAGCTCCAAAAGGAGCTAGTTCTGCTGCCAGATCTTACAACCAGTTGTGCTGCTCTACAGTTAGACTTAATTTGTCATTTATATTATTTTCTTCATATATTTCTATCACTCCAACATAAGAAACACCAAGCACTCTAAGAACTAAGTGTCTATTCTAGAATGTGTGCGCAGAACCACCCAATAAATGCATACCCTGACAAACCTGCCAACAACTTTTGTAACTTGCTTACAAGCAACTCAAGTCACCTCCTGAACGTTCTGCCATCACTGGAGACTTTCTGTCGGCCTCAAGTCCAACACTTCTGAAAGCTTATTTTAAGCTTAAGTTCAAGATTTTCTTCTGCTTCTCCTTGACAGAGGGTTTTCAAGTGTGACGCATCTGTGTGAAGAATGATTTCTGATGCTTGGCATGATATGAAGCAACACGGATTACAGCCAGAGAAGTCCTACAGTGGCACCGACAAAGGCGAGGGGACAGCATTGCAGCGCAGCGGGGCTGGGAACAGCAAAGGACGTCAGTGTGTCAGTGCACACCTACAGCTTTACTGATCCCTAGTAGTTTTAGACGGTTTGAAACGTTAAAGCTTCTTACCTTTACAAACGTTGATCAGCATGCTGTAGCTGTACTGGTAACGCCCACTGCAAGATTTCCTTTCCATTTCCACCATTCCACCCACCCCTTTAACTTTGATCACAAGAGTTTAAACTTTTCCTATAAGCCAACCCAAAAGAAATCTTAAATTTCATCCTCAAATGCATACCAAAGCATTGAGCTGGGTGGCAGCAGACTGGACAGGATAGTACCAGAACTACATGCTCAGTATTGTTCTAAAGTAGGATTTCTGCTGCACTGGCAAGGATTTCACATAATCTGTGATACCATTGACACTGTGTATCAATCCCATCTTTAATTATGGAAAGCTCAAAGCAAAAGGCATTTTTAATAAAAGTGTGTGTACAGGTATATGCAAGCTAAGATTAAGACTTACAAATGAAACTGATGGTAGCATTTATCTACTTACATAGTCTCAAGAAGTTGTTTTAACTGTACCCTGTGTGATAATTTAGGAAGGTTTTTTTCCTTCTTTTTCCACGTTTATGGTACAACAATTCTGACTATAAAAGCAGTAGGAAGCTGAAAATACAGAGCTGGGAGCCCCAAACCGTCACCAAATGCTGGATACTTTCCCTTGCTGTAGGTCTCCTTGGTACAGTAATTCACATTAGCAATTGCACTTTCATTCTGGCAGTGGATTTTAATTATACAATATTACAAAAGAAACAGGCTATTAACTTCTACTCCTAAAATTCCTGGCTCTTTTTATTTTATTTTAGAAATGGCCACCTCTCCATTGTTTACAAAAAGCACCTGAAAGTCTTCAGGAAGAGAAGTCCTAACATCTTCGAAGCTGGTTATTTTCTCATCGTACCACTTTTGCATTTAGTTGACTTTTAAACTGTTCTCTTATGATTTTCCTCTTCCTTTTCCATTGTTCCTCTGATGCCAAAAGAGCCCAGGAGCTACAGAGAATTGCAAACAGAAGATAAGTCCAGATGCCGCTGAGGGAAAGGCAGAAGCATGGGAAGGGATCTTCCCTTCTGCTCAGCACCCCAACGCAGTGCTGTGCCTCGCGTTGGGCACCACGCTGCAAACGCCTAGCACGTGGGAAGAAGCAGGAGAGAGCAAGGAGAACTGTTAGAGAGATAAAGCAATCAGCCAAGACCAGAGGAATATGGTTGTCCAGCCTAAAGACAAGACGACTCACAGTCTTCAAATCACTGTAGGTGGCAAAGGCGTGTGGGTTATCCAGGCTCCGCAAAAGAACCATCGTGCATCTTCTTTTTGCAGCAGGAAAGACTCAGTCTACACAATACCAAAAAAAAAAAAAAAAAAAAACACCCACCTTTTTAAAAGGAGGGTAACAAGCTGCTGGAAGTGGTTGCCTGAGGAGACAGCTGGGGTTGCTCATCCGGAGCTGTGGAAGGAGCAGGGCCACGAGCAGCCCAAGCTCCAACCTCACCAGCTCCCTCAACTCCTCGAGGAAACCCTCCCGGCCACCCTCACCACCCGCGAGCCCAGAAGGCCTATTTTTGATGGGTTAGAGCAGTGAATCGAACTAACCAATTTCCATGAAAAGCCCAAAAGCAAGGAGGTTACCCCTCCGGCTGTGGTTCTGGATGTCTGCCCAGAAACACAGAAAACAGACCTTCAAACTACAGCCTTAGGTAAGCGAATGGCAGCGCTTTAAGGGAATCTACAAAGTTCATTTTACAAAATACCCAATATTTAAGGTTTAAGATTAGTTTTCTACACTACTAACTGAAAAAAATATACATTTACCACACTTACTGAATGAGTAATTTTAGTACATTTTAGTGATGTTGTTATTTTTGGGTTTTACTCCTTGTACCATGGGCTAGCATTAACAAACAATAAACCAAGACCAGTTTAGTTTAGGAGTTAAATTTGAGATGCACAATCTACTTGTGGGGAAGCAGTTCTTTCCTCTGAGACTTACCTTGTCATAATGACATAAAATTTAATGGAAGATACACAGCACTTACTATTGTAGCATCTGCCCTGCCTAATCTGTGGTTTACAAGTCTAACCTTTTTTTTTTTTTTAAAACTTTTTCTTCTTTTTAAAGTACACCCTCAGAATGTCACAGCAACTTCTGTATCTACAGAAAGTCACAAACATTCCCAAAAGAAGATTATTTCAAGCATAACCATTTAGTTACAGATGACATAACCAGTAGCTAAAAGACAGTTTAAGAAATCACCATTGTAGAGATAGCATAATGCTTTCCTTTAATACCAGTATCTTCAAAATCACAAAGCAGCAGCAAGTAACATTTAAGAAAAACTTTGTGCATTTTCTAGAAGAAAAATTTTATCTACAGGTAGACTCAAGCTTCCTAGCAACTGTCAACATACAGTAAAAAAAAAAAAAAAAAACAAATCACACACAACACTCCAACCACTGAAACAAAAGCAAAAAAAAAAAATTCCAAAAACGCAACCAAACAAAATCTATCCCTCTGCTTTCTTTTTGGGTGCATACAAATGCCTCCAGCACTCTTCTCCTCCCCCTCCGTAGGGTGCATAAGGAAAATGAATTGTCGCAGCTCAGCATCTGTAACAGAACAACCTAATTACTCATCCTTAAAACAAAACAACAAAGGGATTTTTGAAGTATGGCAAATATAATATATAAATGCTTTTTACACAGCATATATTTCAATTTCATTGTCTTGTCATGTCATATTATAAGGATTAAAGTATCTAACACTCAGGACTATAAAGATACCCAAATAATGAATACCATCAGATACAGTATCTTGAGGAAATTAAATTAAACGCTTGAATGAAACATTTATCAGTGATACAGATCTTTAACCTTCAAAACAGAAGCAGACCTCTGAGTAATCAAAACAACAATCAAAAAAAGCCAACAAAAGCCTCTTGCTACCCCGTTTTCACTCAATGCAGGTACTTTTACATTTCTCCTTCAAGGTGACAACCCCAAGCCCTCACCTCGGCACACCCCAAGGTTAACTTCAATCTGGAGAGAGCAACGTGTCCCACCGAGCCATCCCACGCGGAACACGCGTGGCCCAGCAGGGAGGAATCACCCCACCCCACCGCTATGCCTAATGCTGATGCCAAGCCAAGCCATCCGCTCCACAAAAACACCCACAAGCTCTTTGCCTCCAGCACATTTCAAAAAGCAGTTTCAGACTACCAGCACACTCGTACCAACCACTAAATCTGCCCGTGCCAGAGTCATGGCACATTCGACTCAGAATTATGACTTCCACTGAGTAGCAAAATGAGGTAAATTGACATTTTATGAAGTTTAAAATAGGATAATTTAATGCAGTTAAATTTTGAGACTATCAAAAGTGGAACCAACTGCTGAATCTGCTTGC
>NW_009618118.1:17954-25357 GCF_000690535.1 Cariama cristata | reverse complement strand
GTATTTAAACTTATGATTTCCACTGGAGTAGCAAATAAGGGATATTGCCGCTATATAAAGTCTAAAACAAGAGAATTTAACATGGTTAAATTATTCCTAAACTATGAAAGACTGACAAGTTTTTATTACAAAGGGCTCTTATCACTTAATGGAGAAAGTCTTTTATGATTAAAGTTTTATTTGGTTTTCAGATATCAACATTACACAAAGAACGCTGTTCTTGTAACTCAACACATTCTGGAGAGCAGAATTATCTCCGTGCAAGAGCCTATGATACTTAGAGATTAATTCACTAGAATAACTACGCAGGATGTTATATTAGAGAGGTCTACGTATTTTTGGTTTGTGTTTTGGTAGGTTTTTTGGGGGGTGGCTGGGGTTTTATTTAAATGTTGCTTGTCACAGTCCCTATCCACTGTTATTGACCCCAGTGAAGCAGAGACCTAGCCCCAAGCACAGCAACTGATCTCCTGCCTGGCTCTACCATACAAACTTGGACAACATAGTTTCATCATTTTTGGTGAGACAGCACCACCTCCGTGGAGGTCCCGTGATGTTAAGTATAAAAACTTTGTGGGCTTTAAAGGCTGCATGGTTGGAAAGTGCCATTTACCAAATAAAATTCTAGTATTAAATAAACACCAAACTGGCAAATCCAAGCAGCAGCATCCCATGGACTTCCAAAGTCAAGTGAAGTGCGCCAAAAAAATGCAGTTCTATGGAGACAAGCAATCGCTACTGCAAACTACCTTTAAATCACCATGCAAAGAAGAGCCATCCACCGTAAAGAAACTAGGTGAATCTATTTCATTACTGTCTTTAAGCACTCCTCGCCCTTCTATATATATTCTCAATATTTCATACTTGTAAATTCCTTCATTGCCCTCACCTACCGCACAGCTCACACGTACATATACCCAAGAGTAAAACCTGACCTACTTCTGAACAACTTTAAAAGCAGCTTCTCTCCCAGTGCCGGGCTCCGCGGGGAATATCTGGGGACAGCAACCAACAGCTCGGAGGTCCCGGTCAAGCTTAGTTCTCCCCCCTCAAACCGATGAATTACCACGGACACCAGATACTCCTGGCAGAGTCCTCGCACGATGACTAAAGGCAAAGCGAGTGCAGTAATGGTAGCTCTAAATTACCCTTGCGGTGGAACAGGGCCACAGCACTTCTCAACCTTGGCCAACACACTAGTGGTCAGATATTTTACTTACTGAATTAGTGAACCAAGTCATGCCTTGCATAAAATGAGTTGAATCAACTGAATAAAAGCATGATAAAATAAACCAGTAAAGAACACAAGCAAAGTCACCTATAGCTATATTCCCCCATCACAAGCTTGTGCAAATTCATGTGGTGTTCTGCATGTGAGAGGATCTTTGTACCCCAGCTAATTCCACTTTGTCCTAAGTGGGATTCTGGATTTTAAAGGACCAAGCCATGAAGAACTTGTTGCATGATAACGGTTCAATACTCCTAAATGGCACCTAACATGTTTCACAATAAGCATTCTGTGGAATAGGCCTACATTTGCCATTTCCTAGAGGAAAATCTAAACAAGCTAGAATCAGCGTACGAAAGTGATTTATTTTGCCTAAAACTGGGAAAGAGAAAAAAAAATTAAAGTTCTATCATTACTTTTGGTGTATCAAAAAAGACTGCAATGAAATATTAATGTGATGCAGCCTTTGTACTATTATAGTTTTTATACAAATGCTCATGTCTAAATGTTTTAAGTGCCCTGTTAAAATAATTCAAAAAAACCCACGCTATAAGACAGTCCACTTATAAAAGGAAGGGCAATTCTAACAAAAATGCATTAGAGATCTAATCTACTTTGGTTTGCAACAGGAAAAAAAAACCAACCTAAAAACCCCACCACGTTACATTCCTGTTCAAACGTACTCACTAAAACGAAATATCCCAAACCCCGTTAAGCATCAAACACTGACCTAGCAACAATTCTTTCAAAGAGTCTCAGGAGACTCAACACAGTTTTTTTTATACACTTTCTGAAAAAAAATCCAACATAGTTTTTAAATTGAAGGTCCAAAGAGAAGCTCTCTGCACAAACCCGATTCACATTTTGCTTGGCAAATATTTGTAAACAACTTTTCCTTAGTTATGGAAAAAATGAGAACTAGACACAGGTTTTCAACCATCTCATCACTGCCCAGTGTCAAAGCAAGTAAGAAACTCAGTTTGAATAGAAGAAAACAGAAGCTAAGCATAAATGTATCTTTACATTTCTGAAAACAGGATGCTCCTTTACAAAATAAAATATATACCGTTTAACTATGTATTAGTCTTTCATACTTTAAAATATTCTATAGTATACTATAGCAAGTGTATTCCTTCAGCATAGTATATCAGAATGTGTTGCTGACTATTGCAGTTTCACAAAATAATTCGACAAGCTGCTGTTTAAACTAATATAAAATAATGTTTTCCAGAATTTTTTTGTCTGTGTGTCTTATAGTGCTGTAGTCAAAGTGTACAAGCAGGCATTCTGCGTATAAAAATATTCTCCAGATGATTAGATTTAGTTACCTAACATTTAAGAGCAAGTTGTGCAAACCACAGAAAAGGAAACTACTGAAACGCCAAGCCAAATTTTTCCAGGAATAATTCGCCACCAGTTTCGGGCAGCACATGGACAGCTTTCTCAAAATTCCTGCCTCTCGTGGAAGAGAGGCGTAGAACACCGCAGCACGCTCTCTCCTAGGGAAGACAACGCACACAACGCGCTAATGCCATTAACACGGCACTAGCTGTATGTGAAGGGAAATGGAAATCACTAGTATTGACTGACAAAATCTTATTAAAATGGGGAAAAAAAGTTGGGAATTGGAGATCAGCATTATACTTATTCCTACAAGCCTATGAGCAAAGCTTTACTTAGAATTGAATTATATCTCTTAATTTGTACATTTGTACTACGCTTACCTACCAAATTCATATTGTAATTCCTCTCAACAGGTTTCTTTGCTGCTCAATTTTTTTGTAAACTTCTAAGTGGTTACTACCTTCTCTTGATGA
The DNA here is from genome assembly GCF_000690535.1 of Cariama cristata. Taxonomy (NCBI): domain Eukaryota; kingdom Metazoa; phylum Chordata; class Aves; order Cariamiformes; family Cariamidae; genus Cariama; species Cariama cristata. Next base: position 22,312 of record NW_009618118.1, on the reverse strand, counting down.
AGGAAGACTTTGCAGCAACACGACCCCTCTGCGTGGTGAGGATGAGTGCAAGCAACAGCCCAGACCCCAGGAGCAGAAGACGTGTTGCTCCCATTACCGTGCACACAAAACAAGGGCGTAGGGCGCTTCTCTTTGGAAAACGACTTCTGCAAGGATCTAAAGCGTGCGTTCAGTTTCCACTTACTCTGCCAAAACGCTTCCATTTCCAAAGCCCTACTACAGATTTTTTGCAGGCAGATCAGCTACGGAGCGTGTAATTACTGGCAACTCGAGGGAGAAAAGGGCTATTTCTGTCACAGCTGATACCAGGCGTCCTCACGCCAGGGTTCGATCCTGCCCCCAAGCTCCCAACAGCCCCAAGGCAGACGTGAACCGACAGCGCCTCAGGCACAGCCCGAGAGGCAGAACTGGGGCAGAGCCGAACACAGCCTGCTGCAGCAAACAAAACTTAATTTTGTGTTTAAAAAAAAATTTAAGAGGAAAGAGAAAGAAAGGAAGCGGTGGGCAGATACACTCGGCGTTGTAAGGGGAGAAAATTGAGCAATTTAGGAGTTAAACGTTTCCCATTTACTTCCAACTTTAACAGAGCCCAAACAATAAAGTCATACAATACAACACAAAAAGATGGATTTCGACATAAAAATATTATAGGATTACATGATGCTTTAATTAAACCAAGTCAATATTTCTAGTGAAAAAAGTTTCAGAGAAGTCAAGACAGACAATTAGGAAAGAGACGGATACGCGAGATCTAATTAACGAGAGCAGCTCACGGGAGCATGCGGACAAGGAACGCCTCTTCTGCCTGCACTCGCTGACCCCCCAGAATGGGGGGCTAAACAAGGAAAGAATAGACATCTTCACAGTTGTAGGATAATACTGAAAGCAGAGTGCAACATAGCGCTAAAGCACTCAACTTTTTTCAAAGGAAAAAAAAAATCCACAAATTTAATAGAAAAACGTGCAAAAATACTTTAAGGTATGAACTGGGGGTTTTTTGAGTACTTGCATTAACAGTTCTATGTGTATGTATACAAATCAATGAAAAACAAAATACTTTTCTGTACATTTGCAGGTAATTTTTCAACAGTTTGAATAAACGAATTAACTGATCTTTATATATTTTATTTTGCTGTTTAGCCTCAGAAAAGCTTTTTTTAGAATAAAACTCAATATGGAGGTGTCAAAAGTCATACCCCTTGGATGCAGAAATTGCCTCTAATGCACTATTACACCAGTGCCATGCAACTGAAGTCCTGAAATGCTTCCTAGTTCCGTTTCCATTAACCAGTATGCTCCTTTTAGCCAAGTACTCAAGGTAAACGACCTCTTTCTGCCACTAGCAGTTGGCATACCACAAAGGGCACAAAATACCAGATGGTACTATTAATCTCACATATTGAAACACATTTTTCTGCATGGCAACTTAATGGCAGGAACCCGTTCTGGTTTTTGTTTGTTCGTTTTAATACAGAGTAGAATCCCAAGGACAAGAAGGATGACATTGGAATTAATTTCACTCTGATTCTTTGGCCTTTATTATGCAAATGAATGCTCACTTTCGCTTGTCAGATTTGGCAATCAAGGCCCTGGAGAATGTCTGTAGCTAAAAACTTTCATTACAGCATACACAAATACTGTGCATGACATCCACTAAAAAAAGTCTCTAAGGATGGCATTCCGATATATAAACAATCACAGCTTTACAATAGGTATTATGATTCCTGATTCTTATTCAAATTCCATGCGGCACTGACAAACACAACTTTAAAGTATTTCTTAGTGCTAAAACCAGTAACTATTTATTTCAAAAGTTTCCCCAAAATTCCCCATCATCCTGCTTCAGAAAACAATCAGCGGTCAAAAACGGTGGCTTAAAGCTAATATAAAAACCACTTTTCTGTTTTGCAATGAAGGGAAGTTGCAGCATACAACAACCTAACTCCACGTATCACTTTATTCTGTACACCTCAGTAATCCTGATTTCTCCAGTGTTCTGTTGTATTTCTTAAAACCTACAGAGATCTCATTCAAGATGAAAAACTACCATGCTGTGCTGAAGTTTCAAGTAAGGAAGTTTCAACAGTAAGGAAGAGATTCAAATACACTCTGTAATTTGTAGAACAATTTAAAGATTATTTAAAATTGGATTAAGAAGGGTTGATGGCAGTCTGAGCTTCTCATTTTTAATGCTCAATTCTTGCAAACAGACTTGTATACACCAACACTATTCGTAGAGCTTTCCTGAAATCAATGAAGCTTCATTCAGAGTCTGGAAGTGTGGTGTCAGTAACAGGAAAGAAGTCATACTTTTTAGACAATATCGACTACAAAAGCTGCTGACGACAGAAGCACATGAGGTTTTCATGAATCCTTCTTAGTTTTCACAAAACTATTTTCTCCTGAGGTACTGATTGTCAATGAATTTTGCAAGCAAGTACGTCTAAATGGTGACAGGTACTCTGCAAAAAGAAAAGACAGTGCCCGAGAAGAATTTCCAGTAATCCTGTCATTCGTCTGTTGAACATAAAAAGTAAAACAGAAAACCTAGAAACCTTCAAAGCAGCTGGAAAGTGAATTCTGCCATTGCCAAAGGAAAGTAGATCTTTAAAATTCTGGGTTTCTGTTAAACCTCACAGGAATGACTCGAAGTTTCTCCACACAGCTAAAAGACTAGCTTCTTTCTTCTGCCTTCCAATACAAACATTTTACTTACCTTGCTATCAGAGTAATCGTTACTGAGAAAAGCATTAGCTACAATGCAAAAACCAGATCAAATCACTCCCATGCTGCACACGTATACATCGCGTAGTCACAAGCATCCGCAGCCACTCGTCATTTTAAACCGCCTGGCTCTCAAATAGAAATCATCAAGTGTCCTGCCTATCTTGTGTATTCAACTAGCAGTAAGATCATTTCCCTTATAGAATTTTCAACTTTTTACAGGTTCCTGTGTTTTGTACTTAAGATTTTATATTATACCTACATCATCACAACTATATTTATCAAACTATCAGGAAAAGCAAATTGTCATCATTTACATGAAAACTATTTTTCTCTTGTACTATTAGACATAAAAATCTAAGCTGTTATCAGAAAATTACATACAAGACGCATCTATGCCTACACTTCATTCATGAGCTCCGCCCTTGACAAACGTGCCTGATGCCAAGACAAAGCAATGAAACAAAAATATGAAAAGCTTAATTGAAAACACAGAAGAACAGTAAGATAAATGTAAAGGAATAACGAACAGTACAACCTGATAAGCTATACCTGCTAACGAAAGGACAGTTGGAAAGTACTTGGATACCAGGGATAATATTGTCAGTGTGACGCAGTTTTTACACTTCAAAACAGTCTGGAATATTCAAGAGAAAAAGCAAAAATAAACAAGCCAAAACCACCCAACCGTTTACACCCTTCTCATTTAGAATCTGAAGTGTTATGTAAAATTAACAATATTTTATTCATACTTTTAGGATACGGGATAGACCCATGCAAGCTTTTCCCATCAACAATTTACTTCCGAAACACCAACCAAAAAGCTGAAAAGAATCATTATAAAGCCCTTAACGTATCCGGGCAGTGAGGAATCACATTTCAACAAATAATCCAGGCACTGACAAGTGCAAGTTCCTAGATAGCTTTAAAACGCAGTCCTACCGCATACTACACTAGAGTTATCCAACTTTTGGCAGCAAGGGAAAACATAATCTCAATTTTGTCACTACCATGTCATTTTTCTGTCAGCTACTACAGATGGAAAGTACTTCTGACATCTTCCAATATTTCTGTGTTTACTGTCAACAAGCTAAGAGTGCAGTTTTCAATACCCACTAAGCAATTCCCCTAGACATTTCTACTCTGCAACTCCAGGCACAATTCAGCTCAGAAGACCGGACCCAGTTAAGATACTGCGGCAGGACCCTGTCACATACAAAAATGCTGAAATACCTTTTCATACTGCAAACTTGAATTTTTTTAACTGTATCTACTTATGAGAACGAGAACAGTATGCCTCACACTTGTAAATAAGTCAAAACGTTTTCCTTAATAGGACTGAAGATTTTCATGTTGTTTTTTCACACAACACTTGTTTAGATAGATAAATGCTGAAGATAAGGAAGCTATTACGAATGTCAGCAAAGCATAATAAAGGTAATATTGTTCATTCCCACCAACCTTTGACTGACAGATTTTCTAATTATTTGGAAAGGCATCATAGATTTTACTTCATTTTAACCACAGAACTACTAACAAGATTTCAAAACACCGTATACATAAGCAATAACATTTTTTTACCCCTTGCCAAATTTTTAGTAAAGTTGTTACACTAAATTCTTAAGCAGTATAAA
>NW_009618118.1:0-17935 GCF_000690535.1 Cariama cristata | reverse complement strand
GATCAGAAATCCTTCTGGTTGTACAGGACCTGTCATTGGGGGTGAGAGAGAAGGAAGGATGAGTGAGAGGGCAGGACCTTCACTAGACTTTTGGCTTCAGCAACTTCCGCAGCCTAAGCATGTGTACACTGTAAGTACATACGTGATACTGCGTGTAGTGTATGATATAGATGACAAATAGTATATACATGCCGTACAATCTTGCTCTTACATCATTATCCAGATTTTTTCATTAACTACTTCTTAGGTTAAATACTTCCAACAATAAACCTTGAGAGAAACCCTACCTGTACAAAAATAATTAGGAAAGCAACACAAAAATGTGAAAATGACACTTTGTGCAATCAGACATCCAGAGGAACTCGCAGCCTTGGGAGGACATCAGTCCCTCCCTACTCTGCTTTTATGGCAAAGTACCGTGCGCACTAATCAACAACATTTTCTGTACAACAGGATGATTATGTACAATTCTTCAAAGAGGGAAAAACATTATTTAGTATCTGTCAACATTTTCGCTTGCTTCCTGCAATGCCCTCAGCTGTGACGACAGGTTAGGTATGGACCACGCAGCACACAAACTGGGGGAGAACAGAAACACCATTTCCAGGGGACACAAACCATAGTTTCAAAGATACTTGTTTACCGAGACCCATTCCACAACAGACGAGCCCTTCATTCTGCCAACACAGCTTGGCAGTCATTCTTCTAAGGTCTAGCATTTAAAATATCTAACAATAAAAGTTAACGGGAAGTTATGGAACAATATTGCTACAGTAAGAAATACCTGTCAATTCATCCTCGGATGGGAGCCCACAGCATGCGAGAAAACATGACATTTTCTGGCTGAAGCTTGTATGTTCAAGCCAGTGAGCACCACATCTCTCAGTAACACAGCCTCTGTTTATTTTTTTTTTTTAAGTTTGCAATCAGAAAAAAAAAAAAATGTCTGCTATGCTAGTTTTCCCGCAAGCTTCAGAAATGCTTTTTTCTTGAACTGTGTGATGAAGATTTATAAATAACCTTAATGTGTTGTCACAATATCCAAATCAGCACTTTAAGTTTTATTTGTCAACAAATTTGTGACACAATTTCAGTGCAGTGTACATACACATCCATCCATCTATTAAATCTTTATGGTATGCTATTAAAAATATTTGTTACCATTGTTATTGCAGAGAGTCCAATGCATATGGTAATCTGACAGATAAACATGTTACTATGGAAACTACCAAAATGAACGCCTTATTTTCTAAACTTGGCCATAACCCCAAACTTTTATTACAACATCCAAATGTTTCATTCACTTGCTTTATATGATCATAACACAGATCTTTTTCTTTTTAAAAAAAATACATAAATACATTACAGGAGTTGAATAAATGAACCTTCCTCTTACACTGAGTTTTCTTCAAAATCGCATTTTAATAATTTCTACTGATTTCATGACAAATCCTTTTTGTAGCACTTGAGAACATAGTTAACAACACAGAAACAAAATTCCGCATAAAAGCATTAGACACCAAAATAATATTAAAGAGATTTGTCATCGCTTCATAAAAATCTAAAACATACATTGACATTACAAAGTTGCATTAAAAGCATTATTCACATTGCAAAGACAAGTACTCAAAATTACAATTTCATCTCATTACTCATACAGACTCATTTTAATTAATCACACTTCCTTTACAATTACTGTTTCAATCACAGCACATGCTCCCATTTTATTATTTAGAGAGCAACATTTCACTTCCCCCAAGCTCACTACATATTTTACTCTTAATCTGGACAGAAAATTGCCAACAACAACTGTCTTCAAAGACAGCTTTCCTAACAGAAAACGCTAAATTTAACTAACATATTTGAATTTGAAATTAAAGATCAGAGGTTTTTCTGCAGCAAAGTCCTTTTCCATTACAAATTCCTTAGCCATGAACGAAGGAGAAAACACTAAAACCAATGCACCAAAGCCCCTCGTGGACTCCAGGCCGTGTTCTTCCCCACAAGATGCCTACAGACAAACTAAGATCCTCCCTCTCCCAACTGCTGCACCAGGCACAATAAACCAAAGCCCCTCCTGCCATGACAGAAACTTGGGGGATGACATGATGCTCTAAGAGTATCCGAGACTACGGAGGGAAGGCCATGCGCATAGCCAAAGGGATCAAAAGAGATGAGGTCTTTCTGGTTTTCAGGGTTACGATCCTCCTCCTACCAACAGGAGCTTAACAAGAGAAGCTGCCTCTTTGCTGACGACTGCCGAGCTGACACACGCTGCCCGTCCCTGTCCCTGGCTGGAACCCGGCCGGGGAACTTGTAGTCACGGCACAGCGCCTAACCCAAAGCGATGATGGCTTTCATTTGGTTCATAGTAAGGAGGAGGCTACAGTTACTGTGAAACTGAGGTTGTGTGGGCATTCAGAATTACTCTAATCAGTGGGAAATTAAAGCTTAGTTGATAAGATGCCAGGCTGTCAAATTGCCTTGGCTCAGAAATGGTCTGTAGCTTTAACAGAGCAGCAAGACCCAGCAGGTGCAGTTTATCAGACAGTAATCCACAGCCACAGGACAGCAGAAGGCAGGTGAGAAATTAGGGTCTTCTGGGACAGACAGCTCTGCTGAGAGATTCTCACCGGTTGCCTTTTTTCCCCAAAAAAGCGCTGGCCTTGCAATGTTTAGGCCATCTTATTAGACAGGTTATATGTCCTTGGTGGCAGCTGGCTTTACTGTGATGTACGTAGGCAAATATCTACAGCTGCAGTAATATACGCCATTTGTGGATTTGTTTCAAGATATAAAACCCTTCTCTTAGCTTTAAGATTACACATTGAGTATCTGTTCAGAAGCACTTCATTTTGTGTTTGGAGGACAAAACTTCCGGAGTTAATAAGAACGTATTTACAATTACAAAGCTGCTGGAAGACGATGGAAGCAGTAAAGAAAAAGTTCAAGCTGTTTTTCAAATAAAACGACCACGGCTTCAGCTTTTACAAACCATACCTTCCTCACAAGATCCCTTTTAATCTCGCAGCTTGGAATTCAGTAGCGTTCCAGTACAGTTTAAACATTTCCTTCATTGTAAGCTCATTGTGCTGACTAAACCAACTTCTAGTTTGTGCATTAAAAAAAAGACTTCTGCTTTTAATAAAAATAAGACTGTTTCTTCAAGCAGACCTGAAAGCACACTGTCCTGACAGTTGGGAATATTGTACATTTCAGAAGAACCATCTGCTAGGAACACTAGATCGAACATGATAGGCTCACAACATGAGCAAGATTGCCTTTGCAATCTCTTCCTTGGGCACCTACCTTTCCGCTTATCTGTCATTTCGCCCATTCATTCCCGTGGACTCTAAACAGGAACAGATGCAGTTCCACACCAACAGGCCCTGAGAACCAGCTTTTCTGAAAGACAGACCTGTCCTTGAGAAATATTTGAAACGGCTGTCATTAATACTAGCACTGAACATGAATGAGTTGTACAATTCCTAGCTGGAAGCCAATCAAGAAATATATCCAGCACTAACATGGAGCAGAGGAGCCCAAGACAAGTCAGAACATCCGACAAACCAAGCACTTTTCTCCTGTGTGATGCAGAATCCACAACCGGATCGGTAAGGGTCCTTCCAGAGGCAACACAATACATCGTGAATACTCACAAACTTCAGAAATGAAGTGAGGGCTAGGCTGTGCCTCCCACCAGTTTACCCAGTGCCACGTTCCCAAACTCCTCATGCACACACCCTACAGGGTACACATTATGGATGTCTGACTTTTTTTGGACTTGCCAACTTGTTTCTTCCCTTCAAAGCCCTGTCTAAGCAAACTGCTGACTCGTGCACCTTGGTTGTCCATGTCTTAAATCCATAAGTCAGCTTTGGCTCCTGCTTTTGCAGGAAGGACCACAGAGAGGAAGGAAAAGAGCAGAGGATGCTTTCCCCAGACTGCTCTCCCTTGTCAGGAGCACTGCCAATTGCTGCCCTGCCCCATTTCCCACGACACAATACGCACTTTATCTCCATTCAGGAAGAAGCCAGACCCACTTCTACTCGAAGTCATGCTCTCCATAAAACCTATACCTCTCTTACAGCTCTGCTGAAATGGTTTAGGCATGGTCAGACCTACTCTAAACTTCCTGAAATCCAAGGTAAAACCTGGGTTTCCAGGGAAATCTCTATGCTTTTGAGCAGCTTGCTGGAAGATGCAAGGAACCTCCAGGAATGGGAAGGGACTGCAAGCCTGTTTCTGTTATTGATTGCTCTTGAAAGAGCTTCCCCATAGTCTGTTTGATTTCTTCTATCAGGCTTTAAAGCAGAAATAATGTTATATATTCAACATAACTTGTTCCTCAGAACTGAGAGCAAGAAGAAGCAGTGTTACTTTTAGCATTTCTGCACAGAAACCTCACCTCTTTTTAACAGGCACAGCACGTAGAATTCACTAAGTCGAATGTAAAAAAAAAAGTTGATTCAAGTAGTTAAATGCAACGGCATGCTTCAAAATAAAAGTCGAGTATTCCATAGCATTGTGCTGACAAAAAAAAAAAAAATGTCAAAAGAGTGAATGCATACTTGCAATTTCCAGACATTTTCATTTAAAATTTGAGTGGTGGTGGCACAGACGTGTGTTTATGCATATTTTTTTTTTAATCTGGACTGACTTAAAAGTTGTTAATGTTCAAACAAAATCTACCATTCTAATATTTAATATTTCTCTTTACAAATTATGCAGTTACATAGGAAAAAATGCAACCTATTAAAGACATTTCACAAAATATAATCAGTTTTGAGAATATTCCCATGTGTACTTCAAAAACAAGCTAAGATTATTTTTCTGCAGCTGAAAGTGTAGAGTAAAATCGATTGGTTTAGTCACAATAAGATTCTCGCCTAACATTTGTTTAAAAATACTGTAATTCAATTACACAGAGAAAAAATACAAAAAACTATGACAACAAGCAATACCCTTTTCATTTGTAAAAAATAACTGAATTTTTTTATTTCTAATATCTTGTAACTATTTATATGATTGGAAGGTCAAAGCGAAGTCTTTCAAATACATTTTGAGTAAGGATTGCCATGTGACAATCCCATCACTGAATGGTATTTTCATTTCAAATTATTGCAAAGTTATCAACTCAACTGAACCATAAGCCCTTTTAAAAGGATGACAAGGATTTATCCTGTGGAGAAAACTGAGGATCAGTAGTTTAACGTACATATGTATTTATGAAGAGAGGAACAGCATCAGACACAATTTTTGTCTGCTGTCAACAGTAAACACGTTACAAAGCATCTGCACTAGTTCTAATTAATCTTGTTCCAATCCTATTAGGGAGTCAAAGCATCTTCCTTCTTCCATGTGCTGAACCTAAACTCCTTAAGAATAGGATGTTCATTTACAAGGAAAAACAAAACACCTGTAACTCATGAATTTCTACTCCCTCTTCTTCTTGTGAATTTCCCACAGATTTACCATCCTAACTGCATCCAGGAGTCAACGGCACAGCTTCTACGGGTTACTCTCAAGTCCACCGCAAGTGAACTGAACTGCAAGTACTCATGTCTGTTGGATGCACAGAAGCACACGATCTGGCCTGTGAACGACTGCTCTGGAAATCAGCAATGACGACTTCGAAAACTTCTGTCAAGGTTCAGTTTTCATGAACTCCCCGTTAGTAAACTACACTGCTAAAAACATTTGGACTGAGATGAGAATCTCTGCTCCATCTACATTTGAGACTTCATCCTAATGTTTTCATACGGTAGAGGGAATCTAAGTATCTTTTAAAATTGTTTCAGCCAGACTTAAGAGTTTAAAAGCAAGCTTACAAGCAAGTATCTTTCACAAATGAAAAAAAAAGAATCACAAAGCATCAATTCTCTTGTAGGTCAAAGGACTTCTGATAAAAAAGGTTCTTAGTATGTTCACTTCGGTTTTCTCTTCCACATATCGGAGACACTTTATATTAGTTTTGCTAAAGAAAACATACAAGACTGCAGCTTCGTTATGGCAAAGGTCAAACACTAAGATAACTGAAACTAATTCAGAAACCACTAAAGCACTACAGACACAAAAGTACTTCAGATCCTGGTATTCTGTCTGTTTGAATTGGAAAAATAATTTAGAAAGCACAGAGAAACATATATGAGGCTGAATACTTCAAAAAAACCAGTTATGACCTTCAAAGATAGCTTAGACTTGGCACTTACCCCTCAGAGCAGGCAGCAGAGACCTCTCTTTCTTGTCATCACATTTATTACATTCACTGAAGTATAAAAGTAAAAAGACGTCCACAAGCACCCACATGAGAGAAGTGGCTAGAACCACCTTGCAGTAAACAAATCTCCTCATTGCTTTACTTGGTTTCTAGCTCAAACGCTGGGGAAACAACAGCAGTTGACGAGATGTATCAAACACCCACGGTTAAAACCCAACATGGAAGCAAAGGCAAGCATTCCACTGCAAGCAAAGAAAAAAAAGTCTGAATTAGCTAACCAGTACACACAGTTTGAACTGAAAAATGTAAAGTGCAGCGTGGAGATGTTTAAAGTATCTGTTTCTTCCCATATATGCAGGTACTTTCTGTTTTCTTACCACCCTTCTATGAAGACCAACCATTCTGATCTGCATACCTCACGGACAGTCTACATAAAACTTGCCTTCGTTTAGAAACACATGCGAGAGATATACACCTTTCAGGCAATGGTACAAATTCTTCTGTAATCTTTATTAGAAGACAACAGAGCAGTGCTAACAAATAGTTCTAACCGATACTCATTGTTTTATTAAACATTAGGCATATTAACGCAAAGAAGAAACCAAAATTTTTATTTTCCTCAGATAATGTGTTTATAATGCTATTTTAAATATGACCTCTGAACACTAAAAGCAAATTAATTTTTATCTTGCAGAAAAATTTTGAACATCACCTTACCAAAGAGACCTTTCAAAGGAACGCTGCAGTCACTCACCTACACATTCAGGCTCTTGCCTGCAACAGTAAGTTTGGTCAACAAAAGCTAAGTGCAAGGGCCTCCGTATCTACTCTCAACGCAGATTTGTAAGTTGGATGACTATTTCAAACCTCACACTTACCTTTATAAGCTGCATTGCATGTCAAGACTGGGCATTCTGCTTCGGCCATGCTCCCAAAGCACTATCTTAGCACTGAACCACTGGATAACTTTTCTAGTGCCTGTAAAAGAAAACAAACAGAAGAAAGTCCTTATCACTTGGCTGTCTTTTCTACAGCATAAAGAAGTTTCTTATAATTTAAAAACTGTCATAAATTTTGTCCACATTTTAACCTATTGTAATTAAATATCATTTTATACATAACACTTTTCTGTCTGAGCTCTGAAACCCTCAGTCCAGCAGCATCACACCCGGTAACTTTCCTGGTTTAACCCACTCCCAGCCCGGCTTTCCTTACACAAGGTTGCGTTCTTCCCACACCACCTCACCCTGCCACGTAACTTCCCCGTACAACGGATCTCTGTCCCTCCCCGAGGGGCACACGGTCACATCAACGCCCGCACGGAGCCGAGAATCAGACAACTAGTCCAGCCCATCTTCTTGTTTAAACTACAGCACACCAGGTGAAAAACAGTGTTGAGGGAGCTTCTGAAACAGGTAATTTTCATTTTAGATACTTCTAAAAGATAAGAAATTTACATTACATTTTAATTATACTTGATTTGAACCGATGAGATGGAATGATTTAAATACAGTTTTTCAAATTATCCTTGAAGCGCTATTTTACTATGTAATCATTAATAAAGTTTTCCATCTGTCTTAAATATAAACACAACCAATAGCTCTTTTTCTTGCTGAAGTGATTCACAGCCCGTTGATTTAAAATTTCTAGGGATCAGGAGTACGTGTTTCAGGTTAGCACAATTCATCGTCATGCTAGTCAACAGGAACAGTTTAATTATAGGAAGAAAATTACAAAGAAAAAACAAATTAGCAGAGATCTTTGTTAGAAAAAAGCGAGGAGAGAACAGCTGAAGTGTTAACCCTCCCCACACAGTCCCTGTCACCATGGTGGCTGTAATTGGCTTTTGTAGCGTTGAGTAGAATAGTTATTTGTTCAGCACCAGCTGAGATACAAAGGCGCTTCCTCCACAAGCTCTTAATAATACAGATTTTTTTTTTTCCTTCCATCAGTTCTTCTTTTAATATAAGCAAGTAAACAGCAGAAGTGTAGCAGTCATTGATGGGTGATTGGAAAAATCTTCTATTCCCAAAGCTGTGCAGTTTTTAAAGAAATCGTCTGTACAGAAAGCACTGCAGCCTGCTACAATGCGTTAGCTTTTTGAATGAAGGCAGAGCAACAGGCTACTATTAAGTTAGCAGCAATGATGCCAAACTTCTTCTTTACAATAGTTAACATTTTGATTCAATATTCCACCCCTTCCTTAAAAAAAAAGAGATAAAACTCACTTTAATCTTTTACAGTCCAGCTAATTCAGGGCACTTCCACGCCCAGGCACGCAGAGCATCTCACTACAGGGGACAGGCCTGCTGCGAAGTGCCTTTAATCCACTCCTGGGTTGCTCTGCTACAAAAGTGAGGATTACTAGTGGCAAAGAACCAAGCCTTCTACTCGTGTCCTATAAATACCTCTTTTTTAAGGAAGAAATTAAATAAAGTATTTCACTTCATACAGTCCCAGCCAGTCACCCTGCAAACACACACACCAATGCCTGCAGGAAACGTGACCTGCGGAGAAGGATGAGGCAGCTGGGGAAGCCTCTGTGATTTTCATGGAACACAAGTTTCAAATTCTTACGACCAGAGCTATCTATTTGGGGTGGGAGGGAGCTCTCAAAGATGCATGGTGGAAGCTCAGGAAGAGGGACCACTTGTCTTTCACATGGTCTTCTGATGAAAGTCACCCTCCCTGCCACCAGCTCAGCCCTTACTCAGGACGTACACGAAGCCAGGTAGAAACCAGAACCAGGTACCATCTGTAACCATCAGGCACCGCTCAGTTTAAACTGCTCCCACTTGTACCCGAGAGCTCCTGGGGTCCACCTAACCTCACCATAAGCAACCCCCAAATTAGCCCACATTTCAATTAAGGTACTAGTGGAAGACATCTCTCAACACAGCCATCCCTGGCCACGCCAGCTATTCTTACAACCTAAAAGCCCTCCTCCAGATCTCAGAAGAGATGAAGCTTCTCAAAGAATAGGAGTTTTTTACCAAAATACAGAGTAACAAGGTTTTGAGGAAGGTAAATATGACAGGGTTTTGAGCTACCACTTCTAAGAATAAAGCTAATTTCAGAAAAACAGTATCCAGCAGCAACAAAGCAAGGAAAATTCCTGCCCCCCAAAAAACCTGCAGTTTTGCACTGTAATAAGCAATAAAAACAGGGTTTTATAATAGAAAACAGTATGCAGATTTAGAAATCATCTGCATTGCCAGCCTTTCCTAAAACTGCCACAATAAAATGCTGTGGTACGAGAATGTTATGGAGGTTGCAAATCCAAGCTCTGAAAAGCCGGCAGAATTAAAGATAGCTGCAAAACCTTGACTTGCCTTTCTCATGTACTGGAAAAAAAAAAAAAAGAAAGAAAATCCCTCTGCAGAGCCCACTTTCACTGAGTGTGCACAGCAGATCAGATTTGGTAAAACAAAGCAATTGTTCAGTATTTCTTCTTGTAACTCACCGCACAGCCCCATGCCCTATTTATTTCATACCAGCCAAGCCATGCACAGAACGAACAATATTTAATTTTCTCAGGGGCTCAAAGCCACCGCATTCATCACTACTCTATCCACTTGCCTCAAAAGCTTTTAATTCACCTTCAGAATATCTCTGTGAGATAAAAAAAAGTATTATCCTCTCTGTAGAAACAATGGGAGCACAGACTGAGGCCAAGACTTCGGAAAGCATTCACCAGTTTTGCTCCCCTGGTGATGTGCCTGGAGTCACATCCTTCAAAGTTTGACAAGTAGCCCACATTAGTGTGTTGATTCTACAAAAGCCCCAATTCTTGAGCCAGTATTTTTCTACCAGTGCTGAAAAGGGACAAGCCCGTAGGTCTCACTTGCCTGGATCCCTCAAAGCCATCCTTCCCCTCCAACGCTGCTCTAGCAGGATCAGCATCCACCCCGCAAGAGTCAGCTCCAGTCTGTCCCCAGGCTTGCACGTCAACACTTAACGCTACAGAAAGACGACAGGTACCCAAGTGAAAAAGTGGTCTGTTCAGTGGTAAGTATAATCTTCCTGTCTTAACAGACCAAAACTGCAAATATGCCACACGTAAAAATTTCATCTAAGGTGTTAACTGAAAGCCTCTAGCCAGAGTAACACCTTTTCAAAGCACTGAACATGGCTTTTCATAACATGCCTGTTGATTATCTTCATCTAGGCTCCTTTAACGAGCATCCACCTGTTTCATAGACCAGTGGTTTCCTCCAACTGCTTTTTGTCTTCACACTTTTTTAGCGAGACTTCTGCCAATTTCAGGCTCTGTTGTGGATTTGAGAGATGTAAATTGCAGCAACATGAGGGTGGGGGTAAGAGGAAACCCAACACAGCAGCACTTCAAGCGCCACACACAAAAACTATATTCAGAAGAAGCTTCACAGAATTTTGTCACCACTCATTTTCAAATGGCCAGTTTCTGTAAATCAGAATGACCACATCCTTGAACAGCCCCTTAATCTGTTGTCACTCTTAAGACTCAACATGAATTAAGTGTCCTAATCCTTGAGCAAGACAGAAATAAACTGTTTACAAAAGTTCCTCCAAAGAAAATCAGAAGAATTGCCTGACTTATCACTCAGTGCTTTTACTGATGTAATACAGAAGCACAGTTAGAGTCCCAGAATCCATCTACATCCTAGAACTGTGATTACATCTTCCAAATTAATATTAAAACCACTCTGACCTCAATCTCATCTCCCAAACCTGTGAGACTGTAACCAGTGCAAAGCAACTCATGTTAGCCATCTATAATCCCAGGAACACCGAAAAGGGACTAATAACATCTAGATGCTTGGATAAGAAAGGGTACAAACTGCAAATTATCATAGAATCATACAGTGGTTTGGTTGGATGGGATCTTAAAGACCATCCAGTTCCAACCCCCCTGCCATGGGCAGGGACACCTCCCACCAGACCAGGTCGCTCACAGCCCAGGGATGGGGCAGCCACAGCTTCTCTGGGCAACCTCTGCCACTGCCTCACCACCCTCACCGGGAAGGATTTCTTCCTCCTATCTCATCTAAACCTTCCCTCTTCCGGTTTAAAGCCATTGCCCCTTGTCCCATCACTCCCTGCCCTTGTCAAAAGTCCCTCCCCAGCTTTCTTGTAAACCCCCTTTAGGTACTGGCAGGCTGCTCTAAGGTCTGCCCGGAGCCTTCTCTTCTCCAGGCTGAACAACCCCAACTCTCTCAGCCTGTCCTCACAGCAGAGGGGCTCCAGCCCTCGGATCATCTTCGTGGCCTCCTCTGGACTCCCTCCAACAGGTCCATGTCCTTCTTGTGCTGAGGACCCCAGAGCCGAAGGCAGTACTGCAGGGGGGTCTCACCAGAGCGGAGCAGATGGGCAGAATCCCCTCCCTCAACCTGCTGGCCACCATTATTATTATGAAAGTATTGTTTCAAAACAAAATAGTCAATTTCTTATGGAATGAAATCTAAAATAGAGCTGAACACCATTTTGCAAGTCAACATTGATTCCAGTGTTAGCCGTAAAAGCTTAATGAAGTGCATACAGGAGCCAGGGCCTGATAAAAATGCAGCTTAATCTACTGTGTATTATAGGAACATGCACAGGACATGAGGAGTAACACTATATCTCCTTCCTTTGCCAGATGTGATCACATCTGCATGCATCTACAGTGTGCTGCAGCACAGCATCAGGCAGCAGTTGCCTAGCAACAGGAGGGGGGGTGCCCGCTCCCCTGGGTACCAGGCTCTGCCAAAAGCCCCCAGTGTTGCCCGGCCACTCCCCAGGTTCCCATCACCCGCCAGATGCAGCACACGTAACTCCTGACACCAGCCTGGCGTTCCAGGCTGCAGGGAGGATTCAGGCTTGCTCTCAGGGAGGGGAAGGGATTCAGTTTTTCTGCTGCCGAGGGGTCCCCGGCACCTTCAGCCTCCCCTGGCACTGAGCCCACAGGCGGCCGACAGCTATTCAGGACCAGCCAGCAGCGGAGGGGATGCACGGGGATAACGGAACAGCCAGGAATCCCACCAGCGCCCTGAAGCCTGTCTTACCAGAGAAGGAAAAGGAGGCTTGCTTCTGCCTCCTGGTCAGTAGACACTAAAACAAGTTTTGCGAGACGCTAGAAGAGCTTTAACCGGCAGGATGATGACAGCCGTAGAGGAACAGACGGCACAGCAAAATACGCCCCAGCGATGCCTGCGCTGCCACTACAGTGGTTTGCTTCCGCAGAGGACAAGGGACAGAGCTGGGTTTCCAAATCACATCACGGTTCTTAACTGCAGTTAAGTAGCACACATCACAGGGACAATGCTTCACAGTTGAAAATCAGAATCAAAAATGCCTATTCCTGATAATCTGCTATTTGTACTGGTGTTTTATAGTATAAGTTTGATTTAACATCACCGTTTACAGCCACGCATTTCCACAGAGACTATTTCTCCAATACCTCTGCATAGCACCAAACTACAAACTCCTCTCTGCCCTTACACCCCTCTAAACTAACAGTATTGAGGGGAGAAAAAAAAAAAAATATGCTGGCAGGGGGGCAGAAAACTGCCTTGGTTGACCTTTTTGGGGTACCTCTCCACTACTGTACCCGGCCTTCAGATGGCAGGCGCGTTAGAGAGATGAGTAAGTGGATGGCGTTACATTACTGTTATGACTCCAGTGGTAATTTCCTGCCTTTTCATTACTTAACTGAGGCACGCTGCATTTTCTACTGAATCTGTTATTTGTCATGTAGACCATTCTTTTAATGTATGCAACTTAACACCTCAGTCAGCACTGAAATTTATCCTGTTTGACATCTCCGTGTGTTAGTAAGCATCTCAATTCACAGCCTTTCAAGTGTTCCTCTCATACATACTTGAAAGAATTTAGGCTGAAGGCAAAGAAACAGAAACCTTAGGATGGATGGCCACAGATACTGTTATGATACTGACCACAAGAGTACGATATACGAGAACACCAGATCATTTTATGAACTGGTTAATTCAGATATCACATTACTGCTGTTGACAAATCCTCGTTATAATGCAACATTTGACACTCAAATGATGTACATATTAATGAACAGAGAGCTCGTAATAGTAGCAGAATACTTAATTTATTGTAAAAAATGAACGCAACTCAGCAGTAAAAGCGTCCACAAAGCTCTCTGGTAAAGCAGTGTTTCAACCTTTCAGAACTGATCTACAGCACACATCTGCTCTGTCAGAGCCATTTGGATCAGACTTCTGCAAAAGACGGGTCGGTCAGTTGAAGAGTAATCAGAAAGAAGTTTGCTGGAAGAAATTCCCGAGCAGAAATAGGAGCGATCGCAAATGTCTTTTTTCACACCTAAGGAAGGCAGAGCAGAGTTCAGCTCATCCGAAATCTAAGATCTCCAGCCTTCACCTCTAATAAATCAAAGGATGAATGCAACTGTTTCTTGCAGCTTTCCTGTGATTCACTGCAGCTCCCGGAGTGAAAACAGACAACAACAATATTTAAGCACCAGCCCCAGAAAGATTTGGCATTATTATTTCTGTCAATCTCTGCTGCAGAATCAGGGTCCAAGGCAGGCAGTACTGCACCGAATGGCAATTAGCCAGCCTGAATTGACAAAACTCTATTAAAACATAACCGCATCCATGAATACTAGCACCACGGCGTCACGGAATACGATCTAACAAGCTAAAGTCCACTGGTTAAGCTTCGGGTAAAGTGTGCTACATTGCATTATAAATGAAATTTATCAGAGTTGCTACAAGAGCAATAACCATTAAAAAAACTGAACACGCAAGCTTGCTTTAAGAACTACTAAGGTTTGCAATCCTAAGGCATACCTTAATTTTAAAATGAACACATTCAAAATGTATTTTGCCTACCCAAAAAAAAAAAAAAAAATCTTATGACTGGACTGATCTAACCAAAGCTTAATATATACTATACTCTTCAAAAAACACACATGATAATTTAATACCATAACTAGTTTATTAATTCGTGTACAGCTATCTGAAGAACTTATAACGCTAGAACTGTCAATCTCCAAGATCAATACAGGAAGCTCTTTCACATTTATAAGAAGGAAAAAAAAAAAAGGGGAAAAAAAAAATCAGGTATCTCTAGTTAGAGCAAGCCAGTGTTTTGTGTTTTAAGACTTAGTTTCTCCTCCTCTCTCCTTTCCTGAAATAGGCTGCTTGACATTTAAAAATAGACCTATTCTTCATTTTAAAACGCATTTCCGTGACTCAGAAATTAAAGTGGAAAAGACTTATTAATTCATCTAACCAAACTTCTTTATTTTGTGTTACTTTGTTCAGAGCAGAGTCAGGCAATGACTAGCACCAGTTTCTCCCAGGATCAATACCTTAGAGCACCACATCCCCAATATTCAGACAAGAAAAGCTTTTTGTGTTCAGCGTCACCTCACTGTAAGCCACTTAGCTTGCAAGTGATATCAAATGTGTGGCGAATTTACCTGGGTTTACTCCCTCCTTTACAGTCCATGCCTTCAGGTACTAACCTTGTGCTAAACCACACTGTTTCTACCAATGCATTGGCACAAAGCACCAAAAACATAAAGCCAAAAAAAAAAAAAAACCAACCCCACAAACAACCGAGACCCTAAAAGCAGATGGGCATAAACCCAACACCCAAGTATCAGAAGACAATCCCAGGTGCTATAATGTATCGGCAGCTCACAGAGGACGTGCAAATTCCTCCTCTCATTCCTTTTTCCACGTTCTTCCCCCAAAGCACAGCCCACCAAGTAAGAGATATAAACAACTCGGAGGACCCGGTCACCAACCTCACAGGTTTCTCCTTGCCTTGACAGTCAGAGCTGGCATCTCCCCTCTCTAACCGACACTGATCACCCCGACGGGTGATTAGCGGGCAACTCCTTGCAAGCTGCTGCACAACCTCGTCACAGCTAATTAGCAGACTAACCCGACTATATTTATTCTGTTTTCAGATGGTGGGTGCTCTCCCACATACCAGTGAAATTAAAAAGTAGCAAGTACTCGAGTGGTACTGATGACTCGACAGATACCACCCAGCATCAGTCTTCTAGCTCTTCAAACAAGAGCAAAATGCTGGAGCAAGCCAGGCAGCGACACAACAACCCGGGGAAAAGCTACGGGACAAGGATCCGAGGGAGAACACAGCCCAAGCGGCTGTAGCCATGTACCAGAGGATTTCCCCACAAACCTTTGACAAACGTGCAGCTTGCCAGCTCTCACCAGCACAGACGCCACACATCCCACGGAGATGTAGGACCAGCTGCCCAGCCAACCCGGCCGTGCCGACGCACTCATCATCAACATTACACTAACACAGAAAAAAAAATAACTAAACATTTAGGTTGTGCCAATCCCACTGATCAAATGGACAAGGATATTTGTGCGTGATGTTCAATACTGCAAACCCAAAACTTTAAACAGCTGGAACCAGAGCATCACCAAAGAAATGACCGCTGCCTTCTGTAAGACAGCCTCCTACACAAGTCCTGTTTGTAAGAGTGACTCTTTACTACTCTGCATCCCCAAAAAGGGCAGCGACCTTCTGGCTATCCTCCTGTCCGCATGGAGGTCAGGGTCAGCACCGTGCAGTCCTAGTGCAGAAGAGCCGGAGCACCGCGCTCACCAGTAGTCACCAACTCAAACCTGAAATCAGCCAAGCAAAGAGCGACCGTAAGGCACTCCTGCTCACCTCAGCTGGGACACCGTACCCGCCAAGGAATGCCCGCGGCTCCATCAATGGAAAACATGGATGTCACCTATTTTGTGAAGGAAAGGACCTGTTGATTCTTTTTTCTACATACCAAGGCCAAGGGAACTCATTTATAATGCTGGGAAATCAGAACTCCCTCACTTCTTCCAATCCCACAGGACAACAGCCTTGGAAAAAACAAAGTTTGTGAATAATAAAAAGGCCATTTTTGATAATCAATAAGTTGTCACATACTTACTCTAACTTAACACTGATCATCACCAAATAGCAGAATCCATGCTGTCCAAACTTTTTTTTTTTAATTCATCTTAAGCCTTGGAAAAAACAAAGTTTGTGAATAATAAAAAGGCCATTTTTGATAATCAATAAGTTGTCACATCATACTTACTCTAACTTAACACTGATCGTCACCAAAGTAGCAGAATCCATGCTGTCCAATCTTTTTTTTTTTTTCATCTTAAAATTTTTGAAGAAAGCAGGTTTGTTAGACGTGCACAGCTCTCACAAGACTGGATTTAAAAAAAGACACGAAACTTTATTTTCCTATGTTCATAAAAGTGATGTACAGCCAAATGGAACTCAATTCTCCCGTATTTTCAGAAAAATTATTCTCTGGAATTCACCTGCTAATGTATAAAGCCCACTACAATCGTATCTTACATTGAAAAAAATATTACAACGTTTCCTAGTTTGTTATTTCCAAGCAATTCTGCTTTTCTTCTTCGGCCTTAATTTTTTCTGTCATCTGACAGTGGGGTTAGGTAGCTTTCTACTGTATTTTGCCTCAACCCAAAACAACAGCGCTTAACATTAGAAGGAAAGTAACTCAACCCGATTCTGCACATTGCCAAATATAAACTGCTGGCAAGCTTTCGCTATGGCTAATAAGGAATGTTTTTACAGCTTGTTCTGCCCTAGGAGTAGGGTTCTTGGGGGTACGGACGGCGGGAACAGATACATCACCTCTCTTCTTCATGAACGCTCAAGAAGAATCACAGCTTTTCCCAGGGCAGGCGGGAGGCAGGTGTTAACAGACGTTAAATCCCAGAACCACGTAGGCTTACGTCCTCCCCTTCAGTCTTCATTTGTGCCTGAAAGGCACAGTTGTTTACACTCATATTTTCTTAAAGCTCATCCGCAGTCAAAGAGGAGACTGCCAGTCTGGCTTTCCACCCTGTTCTACCAGCATCAGCATCTCCCGACAGCGCACACTCATCGTGGGGAGCTTGCAAACACTAACCGCTCGTCTATGAACGCAAAGATAGGAAGATACAGCACATGCTTTTCTTCACTGAAGCAGTATTCTACGAAACAATCACTTCTAAACCTCAAAAAACTAACCCCAGGGGAATCCAAATTTATGCCCTATTACACACCCTCAGTTTAATGCCATCCAAAACCACTTTTTATAGACACACACACAAAAAAAAAAATCCTAAAGCATTTGTAGTAATAGGCCTAGTTAAAAAATTATCAAAAGATAAAAGTACCACTTTTCAAGTTTTACCGATTTTTTTTAAACTGTCTTCATTAGCCTGAGCATCTTTGCATGGTTTCACCGACGAATGCAGAACATCAAGACCACTGGTAATCAGATGCGCTATCAACCAAGGGCACAGAAGAAAATTTTGAAAAGACTACTTAAAAAATAATACAAGTTTTAAGGCCTCGTCTCTTTCCTCAAAGTCCAGTAGCCATCAACCAGTTAAAGTAATCTTTGCCTCTTGCTTTCCTCCGTATAATTCTGAGCGTGTCTTAATCTCCCATTAATCTTTTCTCTTACTATTTCCAGTCATCCAGGAGCACTCAAACAAATATTAAGCCCGTTCCCATTTTGCAACAAAGAAGAAATAACAGCAGCTCTAGCAGGGTTTGGTTTTTCTTTACTATTTCAGATTGATAAAATATCTTACCAAAAACTGTAAAATAAACTTTATTTTCTGTTAACTCAGAGGAAGTTTTTCCCCGATTCCTGGGAAAACAGTTGGCATCCTAACTTTACAACGTTCTGAAGAAAAACCCCAGCTT
>NW_009618117.1:2185-2561 GCF_000690535.1 Cariama cristata | reverse complement strand
AGCTTCTAGGATATTTGTAGTCTTAGTTGGTCTAACATAGACAATTCATAAATGTACATTGAGTGCCTGTTTAATGACTGCACTTAACGTTGATCATGTAAAAAGAATTACATTTTTTTGTTAGATGACTATACAGACAATAGTTTAAAAAATGCAACTGAAGTTTTTCAGAGTGGCTTAGCTTTGGAAAAATTATTATTGTACTCTTTGTATTTGTTTTACTCAACCATAGTTTCAGAAACGAAAGTGTCATCACAGGGAACTGAAACTTTGTGAGCAGGTTAATACGAAGAAGTTGGTACTACCACTGGTAACAGCATACCTGCTGGGTTGATAATAAAATAATTCACTTTGCAGCATTCCTATTCAGATAGAA
>NW_009618117.1:419-2042 GCF_000690535.1 Cariama cristata | reverse complement strand
AAAGAGGAAGGGAGGCAGGGAGGGAGAGAGGAAGGACACAAGGAAGGAGGGAGGGAAGGAGGGAAGAATGTGGGATAGATGGAGAGAGGAGAAAAAATATTTGGCTCGTAGAACAGTTTGCAGCAAAAATTTTTTGAAAGA
Source organism: Cariama cristata (assembly GCF_000690535.1). Lineage (NCBI taxonomy): Eukaryota > Metazoa > Chordata > Aves > Cariamiformes > Cariamidae > Cariama > Cariama cristata. Next base: position 1,901 of record NW_009618117.1, on the reverse strand, counting down.
AAGCTTGCAGTTGCCTCTTGTTTTTAATTAAAAAAATTAAATCCAGGTAAATGTTTATACTTAGATGTGCTTTTGTTTTGCCTTAGTGTGGTTAAAGACTGCGGTGTAGCATGGTGCCTGTATTTTCAGTAAGCTAGGAGCACACTGTACATTGTACCTTCTGAATTCCAGGGTGTGTGAATAGGAGAGGCTACAATACCTTAATACCTTAAGGCTGAAATATTTCAGTGTAGCTGGGAGTTGCATATTTTTCAAAAAAAGTTCAAATTACTACATTGTAATAATTTGTTCTCTATTCAGCTTGAGTAAAGTATCTTTAAACGCTGTCAAAGTGTCAACAGCACTCAGTCAGTGAAGCAGCAGTGGCGGCAAAGACTAGTTCCGCAGCTGGAGCATGGTCGAGGCAAACAGGGGGGTTTCTGGGGACAGAGAAGGCCGGGGAAGAGCCGAGAAACCTCTCAGGAGCCGGCAGCTCTCGAGAGTGGGGCTGACGCAGCAGGGGCATTGCCAGGAGCAACCGTGGGTGATATAAATGCCCTTCGGGAGTGCTAGCAACCAGGGCGTGGCGCGTCAGCCATGGTGTGGCGTGGCAGTTTGCACGGCAGTTCATGCAGAAAGGGCGCTGTCACCCCCAGCAGCTCAAGAGGTCAGGTCAATCGGGGGTTACCACCTTCCGAGAAGGAGCCAAGGCATGGTGTCCTCACGGTGGAAAGCCATGTCCGCTCTGCTTGCCAGAAAGGAGGTAGGTACCCAGACGGAGCTCCCACAAAGACAGGCAGCCACACAGGTCTCAGGCTGCAGGGAGTGCCAGAGCCTCGCACTGGCAGTGGGCAGCAGTGGCGAGAACAGCTGTGTGAAGGGTCACCAGTTGGATGATCTGTTTAGCCTGGTGGCAGAGCTGAAAGAGGAGGTAGAAAGGCTCAGGAGCATCAAGGAGTCTGAGGAGGTGATAGACTGGTGGAGCCATGCTCTGGCCCAATGGAGACAGGAACAGCCACGGAGAATAAAACAAGACCAGGGGAGTCCTGTACTCTCCCCCTGCCAGGTTGAAGACATCCCCACAAAGGACAAGACTGAATGGAGGCAAGTCCTCACTCAGGGGCGGCAGGCGAAATCCCTTCTTGACCACATCGCCTTCCCAGGTGCCTCTATACAATAGGTACGAGGCTCTGGAGGTGGAAGGCCAGGCAATGGAGGATGAGGATGATGAGGGAGGACCTTCTACACCGGAGACGTTGCCAAGGTCAGAAAGGCCTACCCCTCGCATCACAACCACCCCCACGAAGAAGAAAAGAAGGGTCATAGTTGTAGGTGACTCCCTTCTGAGGGGAACAGAGAGTCCTATTTGCCAGACAGACCCTCCTCTTCGGGAATTCTGCTGCCTCCTTGGAGCCCAGGTTAGAGACATCACTAGGAAACTTCTTAGCCTGGTACGGCCCTCGGACTACTACCCATTACTGGTCTTCCATGCGGGTGGTGGTG
>NW_009618117.1:0-405 GCF_000690535.1 Cariama cristata | reverse complement strand
GAGGGCAATCAAAAGTGACTTCAAGGCCCTGGGAAGGTTGGTAAGGGAAACTGGAGCACAGATTGTCTTTTCCTCTATTCTTCCAGTAGTGGGCAGTGATGTTAGAAGAAACAGGCAGATCCAATCTATCAATATGTGGCTCCGTGGCTGGTGTCACCACCACAACTTTGGGTTTTTTGACAAAGGGATGACCTACACAGCGCCAGGTTTGCTGGCATTAGGTGGGATCCACCTTTCTCAAAGAGGGAAGAGGGTCTTTGTTCAGGAGCTTGCGGGGCTTATTGACAGGGCTTTAAACTAGAAATCAAGGGGGAGGGAGACAAAATTATGCTCGCCTGTGACAAGCTGCAGGATCAGACACTGTGGATAGAGGGGCAGTGTGGGAAGACAAGGGACATATTGTGA
>NW_009618116.1:805-2053 GCF_000690535.1 Cariama cristata | reverse complement strand
CGTGCCTGGGGCACCTCCTCCTTCATCACCAACCTGGGTGTCTGCAGGGCCATTTCATGCTTTCATTTTCTCTATCGCAGCTTCTGAACGGTATTTTTTAGCCCTTCCTAAATAGGTCACGGCAGAGGCGCTGCCAGCACTGCTGATGGGCTCATCCTCCCCCCCCAGAATTAAGAAAAAGGGGTAAATATAACAGCAACTGGCTATAAGGCAGAGAGGAGGGATTGAAAAATAGGGAAAGGGAACCACAGAGAAACAGGCAGAAGGGAGAAATTTGATAGCGATGAGCTACAGGACAGAGCAGAGAAAGGGACAGGGAACTAGTCCGACAGACATGAAAAGAAAACATGGAAAAGGGATGGGTCACAAAGCAGAGAGGGAGAAATTTATAAAGAAGACAGCGAGGTGCAGAGAAACTGAGAAATACCACGAAGCCTCAATGACCTAAAGAGAAGAAAGATAGAGGAAATAAAGATTAGGAACAGGGAGCCGCACAGAAAACGATAAAGACAAAAAGAGGCTGTGCGACAGAGACGAAAGAAACGAACGCGTAGGGACGGGAATAAGAATTGTATCTAGAATACAGAGCAGAGAGAAAGGAATTTTTAAATAGGGACACATAAATAGGAGCCAGAGGGGTGTGGTAATTGTAAATAGCTAAAGGGCAGACTGGGAGCAATTTTAAGAAATTGGGATAAGAAGACAGATGGAGAAAGACGAAAGTAGTGACACGCTGCAGGACAGAAAATGACAAAAAAAAGGGATGGGGAACAGGACAAAAGCACAGAGAGAAAAAGACAACTGAGAATTAGAATGACAGAGAAAGAGAGGGACTTGTGGAACAAGAGAGGGACGGTTAACAGGGAACTTAAAAAAAAAAAAATGAAAACAATGAGAGAAAGAGAAGCAGGGGGGAAGTGAGGGACAGAGATCCAGAAGAGTGTGCATGTGTGTGTCTCCCTCCCTTCCCCCTCTGTATCTCCAGTCACTGGACTGCCATCCACCTAGAAGAACGGACCGGTATCTTACATCTCTTACGTGAGGATCCCCGGATAAATAGGCTCTCATGCGCTACGTGACCAAACTGTGGTTTTGGTTCCACGTACGAGTCCTGCCGCACGCATTGCTGATCTGATCTATGCTAAGATAGATCCTTCCGCACCCGGAGAGGCGTGCTGTCTCCTGTCTCCACCTGGAGGCAGCTGCCAACTGGAGCTCTTGTGTTTTATTCTTCAGATGCTTGACCTT
>NW_009618116.1:0-608 GCF_000690535.1 Cariama cristata | reverse complement strand
CTGTTCAACATCCACCAGTCCTTGGCCTCACAACCTGTCTTGGCCTGCAACTCCTCTTGGGCCTCACACCGGCTCCTGAGCCTCAACTCCTCCTTGTCCTCTGATACCTGCTCGGCATTAAAATCTCCTGGGCCTCAACTCACCACGAATGCTACCACATCCTCCCACCCTAGCTCGTACTCTATCCCTATTCAGCCGTCCACCCCCAGGATGAAAAAAAGGGAGCAAAATTGAAAAAGAGAGACAGCCAAGTAAAACGGGGACAAAGACAGAAAACTTGAAAACAAACATTTAGAGGAGAGGCAGGAATAAAGAACTTCTGACAATACAGTCTGCCAACTGGAACAAAGGAGACATAGGAAATATTAAAAGTGAGGGGGAAGAGGGAAAGAAAGAAAAACAATTAAAAAATAAGATGGTGCACAAAAAAAAAAGAAACAGAGCAAGTAAGTTTTAAAAGTGCTGAGGATTAAGAGAGAAGATATTAAAGCAACAAGACAGAAAACAAAATAAAAGCAGGCATAATAAAATTTGAATAGCCATGTGATTAGAAAGGAAAAAATTACAAGTTTCAGACAACAAACAAAATAAATGAAGACATCGCTTCT
>NW_009618115.1:0-32408 GCF_000690535.1 Cariama cristata | reverse complement strand
GAGGCTGTGGGGTGCTTTGCTTCTTGCGTGGCATCCATTCACTGCATTTGTCCCAAGGATGGCAAGGCATGGCTCCACCAGTCTATTTCTCTCTCACACTCCCTGATGCTCCTCAGCCTTTCCACGTCCTCTTTGAGCTCTGCCACCAGGCAGATCAGATCATCCACCTGGTCGCAGCACACGCAAGTGTTATCCCTGCTGCCCTCCGGTACCAGCACCAAGTTCAGGCACTCCCTGCAGCCGGAGACCTGCACAGCGGCACGTTTGCGGGGGAGCTCCGTCTGGGTCACCACATTCCTCAAGGCTTTCGGCCGAGTGGAAACCATCGTGAGGTCTCCTCTGGTTAGGCAGGCGATCGCCACCGGTGAGGGTTTGCTTTTTGAACTGTCAAGCTTCAGCGCCCAGTCTACACGAACTGCCGTGCAAACTGCCGTGCCCCACTCTGACTGACACGCCTCACTCTGTTCGCCCACTCTGTTCGCCACGCTCCTCAATGATACCCTGTGTCTTCCTGTCAGGCCTCAGTTGCATTCCTTAGTATTTTCCTTTGGTCAGGGATAGTGTTTCACAGGGCGCCTTAATAGGGCTTCGATGTCTCTTGTAAAGGTGCCTTTCAAGGCTGCAGTGTGAGTGGTCTCCTGTTTCTTCTGAAGCAAAAAGGTGGGTGAATGTGAATGAGAATGAGGTCTCACCTGAAGGAGATATGAAGGCTGTTTATTAAGTACTAGAGATTATTGCAGATATATTCCATATCCACATTCATAGTCTTCTGTCTTTCTGCCTCAAGTGCTGTCAACTGATTTTGAGATTCAAAGATTGTAAAGAAACTGAGAATGTGTCAGCATGTTCCAGCTATTTGTGCCCTCCTGGAGGGAGGAGATGTGAGCACATCTCCTGTCCCAGCAGCTCCAGTCATCATTAGTCATGATGTGAGTGGACAGTAACTCTTAAAGGTATTGATTACTAGTAACATACACATTTAGGAATATAGCAGAATTGGATTTGGAAAGTACTATGGTTTATGGATGAAGTGTGCATGTCTTAGGATTATTTCCAAATTGTATACTGTGTAGGCAGTTGTTTAATATTACTGTCTCATTTTATAATAAATCAAAGTTTATACAGGCTAGAATGATAGCACAGGCTTAGGATAGAATGCTGAATATATTCACTGAGTGTTAACACGCGAAACAAGTATTTGGCCTAAAAATAAATTCCTTTATTTTTGTGTTGAAAGTGGTCCCCAAAACTATGTAATCACTAAAATGCATATAAAAATAGAAATACATATTTCATTTTGAGGGAATATCAGGCATCACAAACACAGTTAAACAGGAGCCTTGCAAGTATCTTCAGAGATGCTAACTGTGATGTTTTAGACATTAAACTGTTAGATGTTTTTTGTCCCTACCTGGACTTTACCTTTCATAACGTTGCTAGCCTTGTTTGTGATGGAGGCTTATCAGACACTTTGATCAATAACTAGGCTCTGGTTCAGTGCAGAAACAGATACAATTTATTTGTTGTGGGTTGGCAGTATCTACAGAAGATATGGTTTCATTTGTGTTATGTAGTCAAAATAACTTTTATGTCTAGTTTGAGTTTTAGTGTAAAACACCTGTGAATAACTTCCCTGTGGGTATTTGTAGTTACGGTGGGTTTAGCCTATGAAACCAGTACTGTGTGAAAGCAAAAATCTGTTGCTTTATACCGGAGGGTTAAAGAGGTTTGGGGAGGAAAAAAATGCTGTCTTATTCGCCGACGGATTTCTGCACACCACCCTGGGTTGGACATCAGGACCCCTGAAGAGAGCTGACCAACTTACATGAGATTCACAACCACCAGTAGGTTAGGTAAGGGCTTACCTGAGCATCAGTAGGGGATGCTGACATACACAGGTCCTAGTTCCTCTCTGGGCAGACAGCCAACCTCAAACGGAAAGACAGTGCCTATTTTGCCCCAAAATTCGTATCCTGGATCTTTCACCTCTGAAACAAGACCTTTTGATGCACCGAGGTTGCTAATAGATGAATTCACACTAAATATCACTTGTAGGTTTGGGTTTTTTTCTTTGTATACTGAAGTTAGGAACAGCTTCAAGATGATAAAAAAATTCTTATTTCAAGTCTTGGTCAAGGTTGAGCATCTCAAACCCAGTTCAGTTCTGATTTCGTTTAGAAACCATTTGGTAAAAAGCCGTAAGTAGCTCCAAGTTGGAGATCAGATAAGATGAGCATAAATCTCTGTGGTCATCAGATATATTACTTTCTTTCAGATCTTTGTTGCACAGTCATTAATAACTGTGAGTGGTTTCTGGTTTTTGTTGTGCCCGTTGGCCTGGGTACATCTGTAGTTCTGCAAAGAATTTTTAAGCTCTATTTAGAGGAAGGAGGTGGCATCGTTGTGTAATACTTTTTGAGAGGTAAATATTAATAGATGTCGTATTTCAAAGGATGTGGAAAAACAGATAGACAATAGGTACCACACAGGTCATCTCTGTGTGCGTGCATGTATGCATCACCAGTGAAGGCTCCACAAAAACCTGTGCTGCCCAGAGTCATGCAGGGGATACTTACATTTGCTATACCTTATCACTTAAAAATGCAACATTTCATACTGAGTGTACTTGCATACTTCTTAAAAACTAGAGAAACAAGAAAATGCATCTGGTTTACAACTCTAAGCAAAAGCAGCAGCGTTTGTCAGCAGTCATCACAAAATACCAATTTTGATTAGCAATTTTTAAAAAACTTTTTGACAATGTTTTTCTCCAAACATTACGTTAAGACAGATTTCTTTATTGGTGTTAGATACTTACATATTTTAGTGCAGTAGGTTCTTTTTTCTTTTCATTATTTCCCTATTTGTTCGCTACTAAGTGTTTGTATTTCACCTATTTCTGATTAATATTGGAATAAATGCCAGAAACCCACTATGACAAACAGGAATTTCCATTTCTTCCTTGCAGTCAGCAGGGTCAAAACCCTGTAACTACTGATGACGTGGCTATCCTTGGTTTTTTGTCATGCCTGTGACTTTTGCAGTGAAGTTTTCTCTTCTTTACCCCTGGTTGACTTGGTTTGATAAAGTGATACAATTACTTCTAGATTTCCAGATATCTACATGTGGAGTCTGCTACGTTTAAATTCCACAGGAATTTTAAAAAGAAAGTAGATTATTTGTGCAGTGACTGTTGAAGAGCTATATGGAATTGCTCACAAGCTTGAAGGTCAGTCTGCATTTACAGTATAAACTGTAGATTTGAAACTCCAGAGGATTGTGAAACCAAACTCTCAGGAAATGGGGAAACATGATGGCTTTAGTATTATGTTGCCCAAACACATGCACTGTTTACTGTTAGGTAAGCTTCTGCTGGCTTTTTCCTGATGTTACAAGTAAGTTGTGTTATGTAGGTGTTGGAATGATCTGTTTTGGGAAGGCATTGTGGTAGCTTTGAGTCAAATATATTTGTAGTCTGGCCTCGTAATGCTACATTTCACCGCTGCTTTTCCATTCATCGACCAGACTTGCTGCTGTTTTCTACGCACAGTCAACTGCACAGAGATCAAGTAAGCCTGTTTAGATATAAAAACCCGATTTGAATGGAACAACTGTATAGCCAAGTGAACACACAAGTTTTCTGCTGAAGAGATGATGTTTTACTACTTTCAGTTAATGTATTCTTTAGTACCATTCTTTTAGTTTCACAGTTAAGCATGTCATATCTGATATTTGATAAAGAATGGAGATTTACTTCTTCAATTTCACTTACAGAGATTGAAAACTTGATAACTATACATTGGCTTAAAATACGGATTAGGATGTGGGGGAAAATTCTACCTGCCTAGATAGCATTGTGTAGACTAATGGAAATGTTTTAAGTGGCGGCAGTTCCTGCTTCATCTTTTTTCATGGGGAATATGAATGCATTTGTACATACATTTAGGGTGAAATGTTTTAAGGCAACGAGGAAGTAGAAAACATAGATTTAGTATTTGTTTTATTTTCTTAGACTTCTGAAAACATGATAGGCGGGTATCTGTACCCAACACTGATTAAACTAGAATATCCTAATTTGCCCTATTGCATCTCTGTTACTATAAACTAACTGCATTTTAAAAAAATGTCTACTAAGGTTTTAATTGGCATGCAGAAAAAATAGAAGTGACTAATACTCGGAAGAAAAAGATTGGGGGGGTAATCCCCCAGTTTTACAGTGTACATGGAAATGACTGTTAGTATCTATTTTCAGGTAAACCATCCTTTTTCCACCCTTTGAGTTGCTCTTAATTTTCAAAAGAAAAACTTCTTTTGAATTTTTGAATTCTCACATCATTACTGAGACTTTGTCTTTTCCTGGAAGTGACACAAAGAAAAACATTAATGCTTGGGGATGTTTGCAGGCTTAGGAGAGGTTGTACGTGCAATCTTTATCCATGGTGTTCCTTGGGTTAGGATGGACATTTTAATTCTGCATACTAGTGATATTGTGACTTCCTGGCATCGGACCTCGTATCACTGCAACACATCAGGCAAGAGGCTGTCAGGATTTCCAGTGATTAGATGAGGGCTGGGGCTTGTCTCTCCCTTCCCACACTGACCTCACCACTGCTCTTTCACCCCATCTCTACCTTGCTGGGGACCTAGGACCTATTTTGGCATGACCTCTTCTTCACAGAGGTGAGTACAGCATGAAGAATCCCCCTTCTCTTCTTTGAATTCCTGAAATAGGGTGAACCTACTTTAGTCCAGACCCATTTTTTCATCCACTATCCCCCTGAATTATCCACTGTGCCCCGATTTATCCACGGTCTCGGAATGTGAAACAATCCTGCATGTCTGGTGAGAGGAAAGGCTGCTACTGACTTTGGAGCTGGGAAGGTGAGTTATAGGTATCTCAAAACGCTCCCTTTTGGGGGGAAAAAAAGGTTGCATTATCCCGTTTCTGGAAAGGCAATGGCGGGATAGGGAAGGGAAAAACACAGGCAGAGAGGGGCTGAATTCAGTTGTTGCAGGCAGAATTTGGAGGCAAGGGATGAGCATTATGAGTAGCACAGTTGTGTCTGTACCTTGAAGCGATACTTGAAATTTTAATATGGTTTTAAATTCATGGAGCTGAGTTGTTACCACTGTATCATCCATTATATTGCTGTCTTAATGTAAGAGTCCTCTAGATAGGTTAAAGTCTTTTTTCCAAACGTATCTGGGGTTTGAGTTGGAAAAAATGATAGACGTTTTGTGCTGCTGCCAGGTGTATTGATGACCGATTTCGGGCGATGGCCTCTGCGTCAGAAGCATTTAGTTCTCCAGATTTTCCATTCCAGCACGTACAGACAAAACACAATTTCAGCCTTTTTGTGTGAATTGCAATATGAAATGTTAACGTGGGGCTTGATGTGAAGTCACTCGTCTTTTTACCTTGTTCTGCTGCTGGTCCTGCTCTGTTCTCTAGACTGGAGGAAAACACAACCCTGAAGACCTGCTCTTGTTTCTCAGGACGCTGTTGCCACCTCGCGGTGTTGGCCAAAACCAGCAACAAATGCTCCGTGACCTACATCAGTCGCTGACAGATGTCACAAGTGAGATGGATGTGGGATGTGCAGGGAGGAGCGGGTGGGTCTCTTTTGACACTTTACCTCTGTGCAACACTCAGAAGTTTGTTACGTGGGATTTCTGATAAAGTGCCCCATCCCTTGTGTGCCAACAGTGGCAGAGTTGGTGTAAGCCTTTATTCTTTTTCTTGCTTTATTTATTTTCTAAAGTGGACAAAGATACTAACTGTTGTCCATCCTGAGCCTCAGATTTTGGAAACATACTGTAAAGTCCTCGGCCTTTAGGAAGAATTGCAGTCGCACAGCCCTGACAGACCAGCTGCCTGAACAGTAAATCATCTTAACTATGTGCCATAATTCAGCTTTCTGCAAACGAGATGTTTAGCAAAAAGACTAGGAAGTCTTGTTCAGATTTTGTTATCCACATCTTTTTTTTTTTTTTTTTTTTTTTTTTTTTTAGCTGAATACTTGAAATACTTCATAAAAGTCTTGCAATAACCCTGTGAAGTGGTATTCGGTTTGGCCTAGTCCCAGAGCACACACTCTGTTGTTGTTTTTGCTAAAGCATTCTAAGAGCTGAAATACAAATTTCCAGTAAAGTAGATAAAATACTTGAAAGGTTAGACATGCTTCTACTAAATAAGCCCATTTGGGATCCAGCAAAAATTGAGTGTGTGTTTTTTTTTTTCAGATGGAACTCACAGCAATCAATAGAAATCCAACATTGAGTTTTTAATGTAATGCTAAAATGGTAAAGTTTACACCTGGAATTTGCCTACGTTGCTCACTAGTGTAAACCTGCTTAATATAGGGAAAAATGAGCAAGGTATGGATTTTCAGTTGTCATAACTAGATTAGAAACCATCCAAGCCCTTCTTTTGTGAGAGAAATACTTATTTTTAGCTGCAATTCATTTATTGGATATTTATTTTTTTAAAAAAAGCTATTTTACATTAAAATTCTCCTATCCAGAAAATAAAGATTAAAGGTTAGCTGTCACTGGGTTCTTCCTGAAGTGAACACCACATGCTTATGGTGACATGGTAGGTGGAAAAGAAGCAGTGGAAGATGCTGCTGCTCTGTTAGACAGTCACTCTTACTTGGACCAGCCTGAAGTGTTGATCTCCCAAGTGTGCTTTAGTTATGAAAATGTCACTATAGGCCAAGGGAAGCAAGGGCTGAAAATCTTCCCTCTAAGGCTGCCATAAATGATGAGTTCTTAAATTTGTTTCGGTATTGGGAACTGACTTTTCAGCACTTGTTCAGTGTAGTCTTAGTTAATATTTTCCCAAAAGAAATCCAGTTCTTGCAAGTAGTTTTCTTAATGTGACTTCAGTCTAACCTTTGGGCAAATAATAAACTGATGTAAAACTGACTTGGAACGTGCAGAAATCAATGTGGTTCTTTGAATGAATACCACATAATTAGGTACATCTGGCTTGTGAAAATAAGCTCTAGCTAAACTGAATTTTTAAAGAGCAGACTCTGCTTAGGTTTAATATCCATTTAAATCCCTCTTTTAATTAAATTTGAACTAAAAGGAGATTATTCTCATAGCTTGGTATTTTTTAGTTTTGTTTGATTTGAAATTTTATCTAGGTAAGATTGCATTTCATATGCTAGTGGCATTTTGACTGTTTGCATGATTAATGGCTTTGGCGTTTAAAAGAAAAAGGGCATAGTTTGATTGTTACGCATTAGCAAAACGCTTGGGTTGTTTGCTTGGGCCTGGAATGCAGCCCTTGCGAACTGAGGCACATGTGTTTTCCCATGTGTACACTGCTTTTATACAAACAAAAACCTTCCTTTAGGGTAATTTTCAATTCTCTGTTCTGTCAGCATCACTACCATACCTTTTAAAAAAAAAGAAACTTATGCCTTGTTAGCCATACACTCCAGTAGCACTGTTTTAAACATACTGTGTTTAACACTAGTTCAGATGCTTTGTTTTCAAGCTCTTTTTGACTTTTGGCTATGTGATATTAGATTTTCTGGTTTTAATTAAAATATCATTTTTCAATTAAAATTGTTCCAGCACTGTGTTTTGATGCCTAAGTATCTGGCAATAACTCTTTTCTTACGTCTTGCTGAGAGCAGATCTGGTCTAAGTATCTCTTCTTATGGCCTGTGGTGACACTGTCAGTCTCTGTGTCCGTATTGACTCCCCACTTGTCTGGGGAATCTGTGACCCTTTTGTGTGATTTCTGTTTCTGATGCAGGGTCTTTTTGTGTTTATATTTTTGGCTTTTTGCCCCTCAGATTTCTTCTTTGACCTTTCTTTTGGTTTTGCAAAGGCTGCATGTTGTGTAATAACGCAACTGTTGCATAAGAATTTTGTCATAAACTACAGCTGGGAAGATTATTTTTCTGTGTGGCAAAACTAGCTCAGATCTGCTGTGATCTTTACCAAACTGGAGGATTGCACCTTCCTACCTCTGTTCATGCAAATCTCTTTGCCACTGTCTCATTCTCTTCAATGCTGCCTGTTGGTTGGCATAGCTGTGTTGGCAGTAGCAATCTGTCTGTGCTCATTTTAAAGGAAAAATTAAAATCATGAGTGAAATTTTTGCTGTCTGGAGAAACAATGCTATAAGCCTGTATCAGAACCCGTTGTAGTCCTTGTTGCGAGGCCCTCAAAAGACAGCTAACCTTGACTATCTGTTCTTTAACTTCTGTCACATCCTCTATGAACTCCTGAACATTCAGCAACCATCATTGATTATCGCCTATTTGTAGACAGCAACCAAGTCTTTGAATGTTATTTGGCATGTTTGCTCTTGAGACATTGTTTGTACTTGCTCCTGCACTGAAACCTTGTCTTCAGTAACTGGTAACTGCTGGTTAAATAAACACCTCTTAGTGCATGGTATCTACATGGCTGAAATAAAACCATGGTTGTTATTAGTGGTTTTGTACATATAGGTGATACCTATAGTCAAGGCGACAGAACTACATAAGAGTTCACATCTCAGAAGTCATGGCATTGCTCTGAGTGTGAATTTGCAGAGTTGTTTTGAAAGAGAAAAGGTAAGCCAGTGAAATCCGTTCTGAGCTGAGAGTAGTGTCGTACCCTGGCAGTGTGCTGTTCTGTAACAAATGATGCCCATCTTGAGGCTGAAAGGTGGAGATCAGTCTAAAGCAGCATCCCAGTCCTGTGCTGAGGATTTGCTGTGACTGAAGGATCTGACAGTTAGTGGCAGATGCAGATAAAGCTTATGAAGAAGGCTGCGTTTTGAGGCTAAGTGAAGATGTTTCCTCACCTCTTGACCACAGAGCTTTTGAGTGGAGGCAGTGGCAACTTAAAAACAATGGTTGTCGCGATTTGGAAACCAACAATCTCAGCATGTTTGTAACAGGGGCATAGGTTTGGAAGATGCAGACTGCACAGTGGTCTTGACAGTTTGCAAGGCAGTACTACTGTATTGTCTTCTCGGGCTGTCAGCGCTGAAAATAGACAAATGAGCTTGTGGATATTGTCCGTATGGACATTGTAAACTGTACAGATGAGACTGATGGGAGTTTCAAAATTCATAACAAAGTTATGTTCAATATTAAGCAGCTTCAACTTTATGAAGCCTTTTGTGCATATATCTTCCTGCCATCTCTCTGTCTGTTTTCTGTCTGGGGGAGAAGAGCTGAGGTGAGGAGACTCTCTAAGGCAAGTTTTACCACATCCATATGGAAACCAGGATCTACCCCCTACATGCTGCTTCCTGTCCCTAACTTGATGGGCTTATCGTGGATCCGTTTGTCATCCTGTATTACTGCTTACTCTGCCAGTTCATTATCAGAAAGGAAGTCTTTAGACATACTTTTGCACAGCTTACTTTATGCTGAAGCCCTAGGTTTTGCTTAGTTTGACTGAAGGCTGCACCAGCAGTGTGGTGTGGGTTTGTATGACACTAGATTTGCCATATGTTGCCTGTGCCATTTGGAAATGAAAGAATAGACGGGCCTCAATAATCCACTAGCAGGGTGGAGAATGGATGCTGAACAGGAAGGTATAGAAATAGGCAAGGAGGACAGCATCGGGGAAGGGGGAGAATAGGATGAAGTGCTGAAGTGGTGGATGCCAAGCATGGTGCAGAAGCTGTTGAGGCATCGCTGGATCCCTTGGGGCTGGACTTGTAATTCATTAACCACATGGTAAAAACATACACCAGAGTGTCATTCGTAGGTCTGTCCAATAGGTGGAAATATTGTGAGTGCTTCAACAAATGCCACAAGCATTATCATCTGAATTGGTCTGAAGTCTGTTGTGAAAAGTGGAAAAAAACCTTGATGATCAGGCCAAACCCAGGAGTACCCATATCTTTCAGATTTGGCTTATAGATCAACCTGCTAATGTTTTGGTTTATGTTATCTCTCTAGCTTTCAGTGGACTGAATTTTCCTAAGAGGAGAATGTTACCTGGTACGTGGTTTATGCGCATGAAGACAAATTGCTTAAAAATTCTGCACCGTAGATAACTGAGATGTTAGAGTTGTGCTGTTATATGAGCACGCTGAATGTTGTATGCTGAAAACAGTATTTCTGACATCAGTCAAACACTAAGCACCATCTAGGTTATCTTCATATCTCTATGTCTTGTGATAGAAGATAATAAACCAAATAGAAATCAGGAGTAAAGTCTGGCTGCTGCAACAAGAGGTGGGCTAATGTACCTAATCCTTTTAGTTACAGAACTGTATAAAATCTATTAAAGTCACTATTAAAATCACACAGCTAATCAAAACTTCTCTTTTTACTGTGAAATAGTATTAAACCCCACATTAACAAAATTGCCTAAGAGTTGGAATTTGTTTTTACTGCACTCACTCTACACAGACAGTGCATATTGGACTCTCTTTTGCAATAATAGAAATAACACAACGACAGATGGTGTTGCTCTACCTCAGGGTTAGGAAATAACTTTAAAATAGCTTCTGGATTTGCTAATTTGAATATCTGTGTGTAACTATTTAAGTGCGTAACAACAGTTACTCTGAAACAGTTATTCTGGAAGCAGAACAACTTAGAGACAATGCAAGAAAAGTGAAAATTTACTTTTTTTCTGTGACTTCGTGCCCCTCCCTCCAGACCTTTCCTCTCCTTGTGCACCATCGTGCACACATGATGTCTGTCTGCAGCAGCAGCAGAAGGCGTAGGGAGCAGGTCAGGGCTAGGCTGTCTGTCACCGGGGAGGATGCCTGGCAGGTGGATTTCTGCATCCTAGGAGATTGGAGATGGGCAGTGCTGGAGAAGGCAGCAGCTCCTTGCTCTCTGCTGCAACATTTCAGTGCTCTGTAGGAGTGCCACAGAATTCATCCACCAGTTCAAACTAATAGGGAAGAGCTAGATTGCAAAAATATCTCCTGTTTTGTACACCTGTGCATCTTGAAACACAGTGCAGTTATGATTTGCCTGCCTGAAAAAAGGTTGTAGTGGTACTGGAAGAGGTGCAGAAAAGGACCAATGGAGCAAGTGGAGGACACACTGGCTTTGCTTACTGAATTGGTAACTTCTATAAAAAGATCTTTCTGGTAAAACCTACAAGTTAACAAGGCACCAGAATCACAGAATTGATTTGGTTGGAAGAGACCTCTGGAATCATTGAGTTCAACCTTTGCCCTAACACCACCATGTCAACTAGACCATGGCATTAAGTGTGACGTCCAGTCTTTTCTTAAACACCTCCGTGGATGGTGACTCCACCACCTCCCCAGCCCGTTCCAATGCCTAATGACCCTTTATGTGAAGAAATGCCTCCTGATTTCTAGCCTGAACTTCCCCTAGTGCAGATTCAGACTATGTCTTCTTGTCCTGTCACTAGTTGCCTGGGAGAAGAGGCCAACCACCGCCTCACTACAGCCTCCTTTCAGGTAGTTGTATGGAGCGATCAGGTCTCCCCTAAGCCTCCTCTTCTCCAGGCTAAACAACCCCAGCTTCCTCAGCTGCTCCCCATAAGACTTACCCTCCAGACTCTTCAGCCGCTTCACTGCCTTTCTCTGGACATACTCCAGCACTTCAATGTCTTTCTTGCAGTGTGAGGCCCAGAACTGGACACAGTACTGGAGGTGAGGTTGTGGAAGAGGTAGCCACAGTTGATTTCACAATGATATCTCAGTGTGGCTTCCAGGCTTTTGAATGTAACAATTTGTCCTCTTTTTTTTTTTTTTTTTTTTTTTTTTTCCCATGAACTATTATCTTGTATCTTTTTTCTGACATAGTGTGTAAACATCTTGTTGCCCTTCTGATAGGGCAGCATGTTTGGACAATCCCTAAATGCATGCAGACCAGACCTGCTCGACTTCTGCTTGGGAGATCTTGGATTTAAATATAACAATCTTGCATCTCGTTCCCTTTCAGAACATTAGTTTGAGAAAAACTCAGGTATTTGAGAATTGGTGAAATGCAGTTACAGTGAGGGGTGTATCACATCATTTCTCATGACATTTTGGAAGTGATACAATATGAAGAAATAATACATGTGAGTGCTTCAGGACAGTATCCAATGTTGTCCTCTGTGAAAACTTGCATTGTGTGCCTGTAATCCACACCCACTGAAGAGTGTCAGAAGTTGAAAATTTGTCAACCCAAACCCCTTGTATCAGAAATAGGTACAACTTCTTGGGGCTACAGAAGAGGGATGGCGTAAGCTTTCCTTATATTACTGCACAATTGCTAAATGGGAAAGTTTACATAATCCCTAGGTTATACATTTAAGTATGCTATCTTTGAGTTTACTCCATGAAAACAGCTGGTTGAAAAGCTTTTTTGTAGTAGTGCTGTAAAAGCCAGTACTTTGTTTAACTATACAGGCTTACGTGGGACGGTGCAGGGCAACACTTTTACTTTCTCATCATTGATCCACACAACATTCTTCAACCCTGCTAATTCATGGGAAAGAAAATCTCTACGACATGGCTATGGGCATAGCATAAAGAAACAATACCTGCAGTTATGTGTATAATGATTTTTCATGGTATTTCTACTCCTCTTTCTTTTGTCTCACAGTTAGGAGTAGGGTGGGAAACCCAGATTCCCTCAACTGCCATCAGAGTTCTGTCATGTGGCTGTCATGTGGCTGCAAATAACTCGGTGCAGTTACAGCTGGCAAAAGACAAGCAGTCGGCTTAGGAAGAGAAAATGAGTGGTGGCTATTGTCCATAGCAAGGAATTGAAGTTGGGCATGGACCTTATTTTTAATGTTTAAAGGTTTGCAGTCCATTGAATGTAACATTCTGGAAGAACAGAATTTATCACCAGAGAACTTTAATTATGTTAACCAACCATGGGGAGGTTGTTTTTTTTAAAAAAAATAAATCCATAAATACGTAATGTCTGAAGTGTTACATTACCACTTACTTCTCTAGAACTGTTCTAGGGCTGTGCAGGTTTTTTTGCAGTATGAGATTTATTCTTACTTCCATGGCAGCTGCCTCCTCTTGAAAGCTTCTTCCTGTTGCTTTTCATGTAGTAGTGCTGCTTCCTCTTTTTTGTGAACCAAAATATTGTAGTCTTTTAATATTTCAGTATTGAGCTTCAGAATCTTCTTGGCAGTAATATTAGCGTCATTTTTGGGCTACTATGATTTTTATTATTTATTTTAAATATTTATAAAAGATGTAATAGGATATGCCACCTGTGTATCTAATAAGAAAATGCTTCTGTAAACAGAGCTGTCTCAGCATGCAGTGAGACACAAAACTTGAGCAAGGTTTTGAGCTGTACTGGGGATGTGCTGACACCTCTACCCATCCTTTCACAATGCCCTGCATATTGCTTTAGTATGCCAAGGCCTGGTTACAGCCTGTTCTTTCTGTGGTAACCCTGCCTTAGTGTTAGCAGAAATGAGGACAATTTACAAATGATGAGCTAAAAGCCAAACCAAAACAAACTAAGTTTTTTCTAAAGTAAAACCAGAAGTGTTTTCTTTCAGCAGAGAAGGGTATAAACAACCATACTTCACTGTACCCCCTTGTCTTACCCAGCTTCATGAATTTTAGACTTTTAGCTGCTGAAACTTAGTATGTAAACCCATTTTTTTTGTGTTTGCCACGCAAAAGATTCAATTTTCTGTTGGGAATTCAGGCCTTGCCTCCAAGACAGTGTCTGTCCAGATGTGTGGAGGGTTTTAAGCCCTTCATATTAGGAAGTTACTTTTCTTTTCCCTAAGAGAATATTCCCTGTGAAATTTAGCTGTATCTACTGATTGTATTTTTAGAATTTTTGTCATTCTTTGTTTTGTCCATCTTAGTCCTCATGACATGCATGGCTTACGATTAAAGAGTTGGGTTTTTTTAAGCTTCTAAGCTGTTTACTCATCATGGGATCCAAAAAGCAGTCTGGATGCTTCAATAACTGGCGCTTCCCTGCAGGTGAGGTAGTGTCATCCCTTACCTGGACTTCGGTATTCTCCATGGGCTCTGTTTAATTTTTATCTGCCTTATTCCATTACTTTTACTGGCCTTATAAGTAAAATTGTTGGAGTTTATTGGGTGCAGACTCTGAATAAGGTGATAATGTCCTCATGATCGAATGCCATTACAAGCTGCTGCTTAACCTAAGATCAAAATTACTTACCTAAACACACTTCAGTCTGGTTAGGGTCTTTTCAGCCAATGCATGTGTTTTTAAGAAGCATAACAATCAAAATGAAACATAGAAAACCATCTTTGGAATCTGAATTGAGATCCTGTATGCAGGAGGAACAGGGCTGAGTGAGGAGATGATGATCTTGACTTTGTAGGGAAGAAACAAAACAAAATAATTGTTTTTTTTTTTTACCTGTCCGGAGAGGTCTGGATTTTCGGAGAGATTTGATAAATCTTAACTTGCAGAACTTGCTGATGTTTAACCACAAGGCTCATTATGTCTCCATGTCAGTCTGCCATCTAAAATAAGAAAAAGCATCCATCTATTATGTAAATCTGTTCATGCAGGGCTCTTGATACTGGCTTATATTCTGGCTATTTTATCTCTCTACCAGCACTCCCTTTGATTAAAGGACCCCAAAGGCTATTGCAGTTCATCTTGACTAACACTATGTTTCTTCCTGTTCCTCCTCAGTCCTGTGTGGGGTTTTTTGAGCAGTTTCAATGTCATAAACAGTCATTACTCCAAACCAGTAATTTTCACAAATTACTGATATTTTCTTTTTAAAACTTGAAAATGTGACTTCTTTAGCTAGTCTGGTGTTGTAATTACTTTTTGTTCTGTGATACCGCTTAGGGTAATATTTGGTTTCATTCTCTATGCTTTGAACGATGCAGCTGCAGTGCTTTGCCACACCACAGGAGATGATGAGGCCTGTAGAAGGCAGCTAGCTTCTCGAGGAACATCCTTAAGGGATCCATCGAGTTGCGCGTATTACAAAATAAAAAAATGTCAATGTCACCAGGAGCCTTTAACTAAAACGAGATCTGTCTTTCTTAGGCATGGGAGCAGTACATGGGAAAAGACAGTCCTTATCATGAATAAAATCACTCAAAATAGGACAAAAGTTGCTCACATTCTGAAGTATTATTTTCCCCGATCCCCAAAGCAACTTTGCCATCACTGAAGAATTCATACCACCTTCAACTTTGCCATCACTGAAGAATTCATACCACCCTTCCTGACTGTACCTTTTACTTACAAGACAATCCTACTTACTTACAGTCTTCCCATAAGCTTTAATAAATACAGATGAATGTTACGATCTGAAATGCTTAGCTTTTTTTTCTATGTGCCCCTCTTTTGTGCAGCTGACAGCTTTGACTCTTTCTGACTTCATCTTGAAATACACTTGTTTCTACTTGACTCCAGTAAACACCCTTGCTAACTGTTAATAGCTGTTGGTAGTGTTACTTCCACCAAGACCCTAACAACCCTTCAGGTACATGCATTTAACCCTGTGAGGGGGAGGTAAGTGAGAATTTGGTTGTATGTCAGAGCTGGCAACACCATCAGGACTTCTGAGGGATCATGCCTCTCCTTTTGTCTGAGCAGTCACTTTTCCACTGAGTTTTTGTCCTGTTTGCTGTGCTAAAAATATGTTAAATGAGTAAGTAGGAAAAGATGGTTCTCTTTGATGTGATGTTGCTGGAGTCTGTGCCAATTGGAAAATAGGCTTCCAAGTAATTCCCCCTGATTTTGCTCCAAAGGCGTGTATGATGCATGGCGAGTTCGGGGGTAGCTGCAAAATACCCTTGTTCTCTTGCTGTGCTGTAAAACAGTGTCATGTAATGGTTACAAATAACGATCTTTTCTAGGATGCAGGGGAGTCTGTAGCACAAAGAAATCAGGTATTTTTTCCAAGAGGGAAGGGTGAATTGCCCCTTTCGGGGTACACAGCACCATGCAGTAAGCATGAGTGAAAGAAAAAAGAATTATTTAAACTACCTGAAAGAAAGCTGCTGCTTCTCATCCTTTAAGTATATCTTTGGTCATCCTGTACTAGTCAGTGTAATTATGGAGGCTACAGAACTAATTTCAGATAGTAAGCAGTGTTGAAATGTAAAATTTAGGCTTAAAAAATAATTGATTTAAAGTAGATTTTCATGCAAGTTATGAGAGCCCCTATCTGATTGTCAGTTACCGCATTCAGACACTGCTCCATGCTCAGGGCTTTTTGGTCTCCCCTGCTTGCTTTCTCATACCACGCTGGCAAGTTGCAACAAGTGAAACTCCACCCTTCCTACAGACTGAGGAGAATAAAATGCATAAACGGCAACTGCTGGCAAGTAAAATGAGGCTTTCTGTGAAGGTACTAGTGACAGGCAGTCACTAGTGTACAGCAGAGAAAGGGGTGGGATCCTTTTCAAGTAGCTTAGTTGTGATTTGCTGAATTCATAGAGTTTTCCCCTTAAAATCCCAACCCTCTCTGTTTTTTTTTTTCTCTTCCTCTTTTTTTTTTTTTTTTTTTTTTTTTTTTTCTGGAGAAGTTGACTTGCAGCTGCTTCTCAGTGCGCACGTCAACTCTAATCTGGTCCCAAGTGCCTTGCACTGACACCATGAGTTCGGAGGCTGATGAACCCAAGGAAGGTATGTTTTTTAGCTGTTTTCACAGGAGGGTAAACATGCATGCTTGCATTGCCAGCGGCACTTTTGTGAGTGCAGACGGAAGAGAGTTTCTGCTCACTTTAGCTTTTGGGTATTCAAAGGGGAGGGAAAAATGCCTTGGCAAAGTTATCCGAAGTCTTGCTGATTGCCCAGGATATGGAATGACCAAAGTGTTGGCACCCAGGAATACCGGCCTGTCTTGGCAATGATAATTCTACTCACATGTGAAATACTGATAAGTAATGGTGTTTCAAAACACTGGTAGTGGAATATCAAAAGAGGAAGACTTTTTTGAATTTGGAAGCACTGTATTTTTCAGCAAAAGAGGAAGTTGCATGGGGGAGAAGTGAAAGGTCATTATTTTGGGAATAAGCTTGATGCTGCTTACTTCCCTCTCTAAATGAATGTGCATGCATGCATGTGCATGTATTAAAGCTGAGAGGAGTGTGCCAAAGCTACAGGGTTTCATTTACTGCTTCTAGAGTGGAACATGTGGAGGAAATGGAAGTGGTCCAACAAAAATACAGTTATTCCCTAGTGTTAATTGGGAGGGGGTGCAAGCCAGAGTAGGACATTAGGGAGTAAGCGAGGGAGGAGGAGGGCAATTTCCTGAAAGTGCCTATATACAAAAGAGCATTTATACAGAAGAGGGAACAGGGCAGTGGTGGGGTGATACACTGGATTTCTTAGAACAGAGTTGATATTTCATGATTACCAATAGTCCTTGGGGAGACTCAAACTTACAGAGATCCAGTATGGCTCAGAAAAATAATTTTAAAAACCCCAACAGAGAAGTAAACAGTAAGGCAACCTAAGCATTTTATATTTACTGAAAATAAGAAATTTTCAGAGTATTTCAGATGGTTTTCCCCTCACACTCCGTACAACTTCCCACACTTGAAGGATAGCATTACTGGGGACCTTTATCTGCTTACTTGCGTAAAAGAGTATTTTGTTGATTTGCAGAAAAGTCAGCTTGGGCTGCATCAAACTAACGCTAATAATGCTGATAGAACCTGCTTAGTAATGAAGCACGATAGCCTATGTTTTGGTAGGAATTACAACTATGCTCTCTGTTTTCTTCTTCTCATCAAATGAACAACTGAACTAAAAGACAGCTTTTTTTTTTTTCTCGAGAAGATTCTGTAGGACATATTTATTGAAAAGCAGAACTGAAATAAAACTTCTCTATAGAAACTGTTTGAAAAAGAGAATATGTGAATAAGAATCTGGCAATGTGAGCATTCTCCCTCAGTTTTACAGCAGGGGAGATCAGCATGCATGCCGTAGCATGGAAGATTCTCTGGTTTCATACAGGAAGCTCCAGACAATTTTACAAAGTTGGCTATATTTGAAATGTAAATTTTCTTGTTTAAGGAAACCTCTTACCTTCTTAGATGACCCAGAATCAGAAAATCCTCTGAAAATATTTTTGCCTTTCTGTGCATTTCTTTTGAGACAATTTGAGATACCAGGATCTTCATGCTGAAAAAAGCATTTGGAACAGGTGGCTGAGACGAGAAAGAAAGGGTAGCTTTTTGATTAGTTATTTTTAGCTGTGAAAATATTTGGAGTTCGCTGTCCTGTGATTTTAATAGGTTAGAATGGAAAATAAAAGCAGTAGCCATTATGGGAGGATGAGGTACAGATGTTGTCCTGAAAAGTGGGATCTTCACCTGGTATGCAAGCCAGTTCACACAGGGTCTAGGTATTCCTTTTATTACAGGTTTGCACAAAGCCAGGAGCCACGTGATATCCCACAAAGCTGGCTCAGCTCCACGCAAAAACTGTAGCATATTTATCCTGTGAGATTGTTAGCAAAAACCCTCCCAAATTTACACTTACTGGTTAGTATTTTCACCATGATTTCCTATTGGTTAGTTGTATTTAAATTAGCCTCACTTGCTGTGTAAATTAGCATGCGTGTTCTTTACAGGTGTTGGGGCGCAAGTCTTTTTGTCTTGAAGTGAGTCAGTGGTTGTGATCTCCCCCTACCGCCTTTACCTTTCCCCCAGTTATGCTGATTTCTGCTGACTTTATACTTCATGTGGCAACTTCCCAGCTTAATAATCTTCTGAGGTAGGATGTTCCTCTTTATCGGTCTTCAGTTGTTTCTTCAAGGATTTTAGTGGTTGGCAAGCATGCAGATTTACGACCTGACACAATAGTACTATTGACTAATAGGTAGAGTCTAACTTCTGGTTTATCAGTTCCCCCCTTATTGCATTGTGTGTTCCTTAGGTCAAGGTGCTCTTTTTGTCTGAGAAATTAGTTTCTCTCCTCTGCCCATCCATCTGTTTCTCATCTGCATCAATGTCACAGAGAAGCCTTTTCAGTCAATCTGTAAATGTATTTCTGGTAATATACTCCCATCTGTAAAGGAATAATTTAGAAGATGCATGAGAAAAGGGGGGTTAGTGTGTATGTGAGTAAAGACTGGGTTTAACAGGTGATTATGTAGAACTGCAGCTTTTACACTACTTTGCCTAGTCTGGTTGAACATGGCATGAAAGATCACTGATGACAATACTGAAAAATAGTCAAATAGCTGTGGATTTGTAGTGGTCTAGTGTATGTGGCATAAAATAGGCATTCATAACCTTTCAACTAACTAGCTCTGTTTCATCAAGAAACTGTTCTTTTTGCATAAAGAAAATAGATGCTTCACAAAATCAAACTGAATTTGGGGCTCAGGCTTTTGAACCTGAGGATATATAACCTTTTAAGTGGTTTACCAAAGCAGGGGGCAGTTGATTTTTCCTTTAGGTGCAACACTGAACATCACTCTAAAAGAGAAATTGTGATTTACCCACAAATTATGAGGTCCAGCCAGGGAATTAGTAGGTAAAGGTCTGTGACTGGTTATGGAAGGGGTAGAGAGTACACTTGGACAATTATAAAATAGTTATTTTAACAGATTCTGTACATTTCAAGGCCAAAGCTAGTGATGAAAGCATAGCGGTTAATCTGCTTCATGCTAAAAAGTGAACAGAGGACAAAGCTACAGGAAAAATGTTATTTTAATGTTGTTTGTAAGCAAAGGCAGAATTTTTCTATTTTCCTTAAAGCAGAGATGCTCAGGTCACCAGGGAAGCATCACTGGCCAGGAGCTAGTGAGGGGATATATAGGAGCTCTAGGCATATAAAGGAGCTCTGAAATTCAGTTACAGCTTCCAGGCATGACTCTTCGACCATGTGTTGGAAGATCAGCCTGAATGAAAAGGAGGGTTGAGGCCATCAAACATCATGTATGTTCTGACAATGATCTGATGCTAAAGTGAGCAATACTTCACTTCCAGCTACTTTATACAAGTGAAGTGCAGTATTTGGTGAACATTAGGATGTTCATCAAAGTACATTTAATGGGTTGATGCGGATTATTTTTTGAAATCTGCATAACAAGATCAAAGACTATAGGTTTTACTCCTATAAAAATGAACTATGCCCATTTTTACATTTTACATTTATGCCAATTTTGAATGGTGAACTCCTGAAGATTTGATTTTTTTATAATTAATGAAATAAAGGTAGAGTCTTTCACCTCAAGTCAAATCTTGATTTTTTAGCAGGAACTGGGAGTAAAAAGACACTGCTAGAAGACAATCATTACTTCACTGTATTTTGTACTAATTGCTGGATATAGCGTTTCCAGCAGTATATCTGGACTTTTCAGCTTCTGCCTTTGATCTCTGCATGGTCTGTATTAGAATGGTAACATGAAACAGTTTGGGTTTGTTTGTTTGGTTTTTTCTACCATCATGCTACTTAGTAACATTAGAACGATCTTTGTATTCATCTGTATACCACAATGCTGTGGTAAATATATCTCTATGTGTGTTGGTGTGTGTATGGCATCAGTCTGTATTGCATTTACAGATTCCAACAACTGTCATGGTATAAATAAACCTGGCACATTTTCTTGCGGTTATTTTTGCCCTGGATAAAATAAAGAGCATGGTAAAATCAAGAAGATGACTGTAGCATTTAACTGTATGGCATAATTTCTACCTGGTGTTGCATGGTGGCATGTCATGTACCAAGGAAGGTACCAAATTGTTTCAGACTGTTATTTGACTGAATTCCTTTGAGAGCTGAAGGAAATGTCCTTAATGCTGTCACGTTAAAACTATGTATCATTAATACACTTCTTAAAATATGTGCCAATACTGGTTAAATTTATTGTGGTGTTAATGGATTCTTTACATAGTAGTTCTTCAAAGGAAGAAAATAGTAATTTATGTAAAGCTTCAGAAAACCTTAGCTTCATTCTAGTGGTTTTATGTTGTATATTTAGAAGAGAACAGGAGATAAATCTAATGTCTCAAAGGAAAAGTAAAATAATAACAGATATGAGAGTGAATGTAATACATAGCCTATGAAATGATGGATATTACAAACTTGGAAGCAATGACAGCCTGCATTGCACCTTTATCATACTTAGTTTTAAGTACCATGTTTCATGGGAGAGAGATATTTCTGCATTCCTCCAAGTGCTCAGAGCTTTTTAGACACAATTAGCATTTTAAAATCCAAATGAGATTACTGAGGAATGAGCTCACCTGTTTTGTTCCTTTTAGAGCTCAGAACAGAGGCACAGGGGTTATAAAATCACAGAGCACTCACTGTTTTGAGAAGTTAGTACTTCCTCTTGGAAGTTATGGATTTGATTTGGCATTTTGCAGTCACCTCTCATTGTGTGAAAGTTTTCCAGGGTAGAATCATGTTCATTTCGATAACAAGTTGTCTGTTCTTGTGCTCCCACAGACCACTTATTGCATCCAAAACATTGATGGGAGTCTGTAATGTATGATTCTCCATCCCACTATCTCCAAAACTAGCATTTGTTAGAACCTTTTATGCTTTTATGACAGTGAACAAGGAGATCCAAACTGCAAGCAGAGCGTTATCCATACAGACAGTTAGTACTTACCCCCACATACTAGGTCCACCTTCTGCTCTCACTCTGAAGACTACGAAGTGTGGGCTTCATTTGTTTTGCCTACTCTTTGCCTGCCCGCCCTTGTCAAAACAACAATCTCCATGAAACATTAAGGCAAGTGAAACAGGGGCCTTTTGTTGAGAGTAGTCTGAAAAGTTCAGTTTGGGAGCAGGAAGAATCATCTGGCCCTACCGGCTGTATCGGACATCGAGATCAGTCAACTTGAGGGTTTTTTTATTCCACAGATAACTTGCCTACTGCTGATGAAGAGAATTAAAAGATTACTGGAGTCATACATATTATGTACGCAGCTCTATAAATCAGAGCAATGCTTAACAATTTGGGATTTCATGTAATCCCTTCTATAGGTTATTAGAATTCAAGATTAACATAACAAGCTAAAGCAAAATACATCACTTTAGTACAGAAAAGAAGGAACAAAGGAAGTAAGCTTATGAGAAATTAGAAAGAAGGAATTACTGTTAACTGGACACTGTAATACTGTATCACGTATGCATGGGGAAAGCATTGCCAGAGGTGCGAACAGTGGGGATGGAAGGAAAAGCAAGATGCTAACACTTTAATGAAGAAGGAACAATGGGAAATTTGGAGGAAATAAGACCACAGTACATAGGCAAGTCAGAACTGCTGGATTTTTTTTTTTTTTTAATGTAGTTTGGAGGGTTGTACGTTTAATGAAACAAGATACAGGAAATGGATAAAGGGCTTTGAGGACAGGAATACAACTGCTGTGATTTGTAGTACAACTTCTGCAGCTCCATCTAGATGTGGGCACTTGGATCTCTTGGTAAGAGCACTGACTTCAGGCTGTTAAACCGTAAGACTCTGGAAGTAGCTCTGCGTATCTCCCCTTAAGAATCGAAAGAATGGTTGGTTTTGTTTTCCTGGCCAGATCAGGGTAACCTTTAAGATAATCTGTGAATGGATTAGGTGGCCAGTCTCATTGCTTATTCTACAGGCTCAGAATTGAATGCGTTGAACTCGTGGTTTTTGTTGCATACCACATTTGAAAGTCCATATGGAGGAGTTGTCTTCTGCAGAACACTTTGTACCCCATGTATTTAGCAATCTCTTCATTGTGAAGTTGGAGCAGATGAGGAGGCTAGGTGGTAATTTGAGCAAAGGCCATGGGATAAGCAGTAGCTGTAGGTAGCAGGTTACTTCAGAGAATCATTGAAACTCTTAACTGGTTAATCATTTAGCTGCGATTGTTGGGTTGAATGCTAGATTGCTTTGAGAAAATTCCATTAATATAATTACTTATGCAATCAAATCTTTTAATCCATAGTGAACTGCAAGACTCGCATATTTAATTTCAAAAAAGATGCAGTCCCTTGAGAATCGTAGGTTAACTGACGCTGCAGGGAACTTCTGGAGGTCATCAGGCACAACCTTCCACTCGAGGCAGAGCCGGCTTTGAAGTTGGATTCAAATTCAGTTAGATGAAAAAGGCTTAGGCGTTTTCCATGCAAGTTTATAGTGTCTTCAAGAGTGGTGGTCCCACAGCGTCGGTAGCAGCATGTTCCAATATTTGACCACCGTTGCTATGAAGGTGGTCGTTCCCAATGAGAATTCACCTTCCTGCTGCTTGTATCTGTTGCCCCTTGGTGTATATCCTCAAAAAGAGCCAGGCTCTGTCTTCTCTGTAACTATCTAGTAACAAGTTAGATGTATCGGTTGGGTCCTCTGTTAGCCTTCAGGTTGAGCAAACCCAGAGTGCTCAGCCTGTCCTCTATTGTGCAGTCTAGCTCCCAAGCCATCTTGGTGGCTGTGCAGTGGACTTGCTTCAGTTTGTCAGCTCCTTTTTTGGAGAGATACTGGGGAGCCCAAAACTGGACATAATAGTCCACATATGGGAAGGCAGTACTTTCTTTTCAAATTCTACCAGTCTTTTCCATCTTACAGAATTGATTATTGTACTGCAGACTTAGTCTCCCTGTCTTGCTTCCATTTATGTATTGATAACAGCATTTACTGTATTATAGTACTTGTTAGACCCTCAAGTTATTTTCTTTGAGGAATTTGCAAACTATGCACGATCATAAAGGAGGCAGAGGTTAGAGATCAGGGAGCAAAAGTCAGAGAATCTCTGGAGAGTCAAGAGAAGTGTCTTGGTAAGGGAAGGGCCCAGGACCTATATTCAGAAAGGCTGTATTCTTTATCAGTATTATTTCCAAGTATAGCAACAGCCTAAATGAATGGCTTCTAAGTAATGTTGTATGTTGTAATACATGTGCCAGGGATAATGTAAGGAAAATGTAACACTCAAATACTAATTTGTAATTTTTATTGAAAAAGCACACATCATTCCTTTCATCAGTAACAATTTATCATTTGGTCAAATCTTCTGTTAAATGTGACAGTTTCATAAGGGTTCTTAAATACTGCTTTTTGAGAAGCGAATTGCTTCCCATCCCTCCTCTTTCCTCAGGCATTTAGAGTCTCTGTAAACACATTTGGGTAGTAAATAAAGCAAATGAGAACTATATGGCAGATTATCTCAACCTTCTGGGCTGATTTTTTTTGTTACAATTAAATTACAAAATGTGGAAAAGGGAGAGCATTTGACAAAGAGGTGTGAAAGACCTACTGATTTTTATGCTACTTTATGAAACAACTTCTGTTTCTTTTTGCGTACATCACACTCAATAGAAGAAGTAGTAGACTAAAAATAGTTTCATCTATTTCATAATGGCTTTAAAGCCAAAATTACTTTTTTTCATATTTAAGGATTAATTTTTCATGTTTCTTTATTGTGTAGGTACTTCATAGACCCAGTAGCATTTAGTTGTATTACTGGTGGTAGTATATGTATTTGCTGTAGTTGCTGTATATGGCTTTGTAAGAAATCTGAGTGCTTAAACTGACTGTTTCTGTGTTAATAAATAGCATCAATCTAAATATCAGTCTTATACCTATTGACGTGAACGTTTTTTTGCTACTATGGGAAATCTGGAAGTTACAGATTTTTATGTTTTCTCTGTCTACCTCAGTAGATTTGCAGAGTTACTTGTGGTTTTTAATGGTAGGTGTACACTTTGCGGATGCATCTCCACCATGACTACTGAACAGGGTACAGTGAAACTAGCGATGCAAATGCAACTGCCAGCAACTTGGTTCATTTAACCATAATGTCAGCACAGCACAAGCCTTAAATCTGCAATCAGTTGGGCCAAGTCTTGCTTTGAGCGAGGAAGAGAGAAACTAGGAAACCTGTCTTTTCAGAGTTTCGTTCTACATTGCTCCTTTTGGGATGTTTTCTCATAAATTTTGTTTTTCTTTATACAACTCCTGCCTGGGTTGGGGTTTGGTTTGATCCAGTTTCGTCAGTTGATTCCCTGTCACAGTTCTGTTTTGTGGTTTGTTTCTAGTTCTTGACTGGCTAGCAGTGAGAAGTAGAGAGCCTGCACCTCTGCATGGCATGGCGGATTCAACCTGGGGACCTTGACATCCAAAATCTTCACCACAGATCTGTTTCAGCACAATCAATGTAGAGGGTTGAATACATGCTGTATAAACTAAGTTATTTTTCCCTACCTTTTGCTGAATTCAGTATCGGTATTTGTAACTGTACAGATGAGTAATGAAAGATCAAAGAGTCTCTTTTGCGTAGCAGTAGGGGAGGCCTACGTTTTTGACATACAATATGCAAATGTTGGAGTGTCTGCAGAGAGTCCTGTTCCTACTGACAGTTTACAGTAATGACAATAAATTGCAGTAAAGTGGGAGTTAGAATTTCATTTATTTGAGAGTGTTTATCCTTGAAAGCTTTGTAATTTGAAATCCGGGGACATATTCTGAGATGTATTTTACCTGTCTATCAAGGTCAGTACTTGCAGGTTTCTCTAAGATTTTGGTAGCTGACCTGTGATTTCAGAGGACCTCTAAGAAAGTGATACCCTCAAGTCTTGATCCCAAAATGTTTACATTTCACTTCATACTAGAATTAAGAAAGCACTGATTCAGTGCATGCACAGACAAGCTTCTGCTAATTAACTTTATCAAGATGTGTGT
This sequence comes from Cariama cristata, assembly GCF_000690535.1. NCBI lineage: Eukaryota > Metazoa > Chordata > Aves > Cariamiformes > Cariamidae > Cariama > Cariama cristata. The sequence goes on along the minus strand of NW_009618115.1, from coordinate 6,857 downwards.
GAGATTTTGACCTTGAAAGATGCAGAAATTCCATTGTTTTAAAACACAAAGCTTTCATGAGATCTATTTTTGCTTTTACTATGTACACTTTACCAAACTACTCCACAAATATAGCTTTATTTGTAGAATGAAGAAAATTTTTGTTTAATATTAGCAAAAGCAAGTAAGTGACACTGGTGAATATTTCATCTACTGATGCCAAAGTCTATTTTTTCCTACTTACAAAAGGGAAAATGAATTAATGTTTCTGTTCAATTAGAAACATTTATATTAAAAATATTCTCTGAGAAATAGTGACTAAGACTTTACTTCAGGAACTAACAAAGAACTTGAAACAATGAAAGATGATTTTGAGCAGCTGTGAACAGAGATAATGTATACTTCAGGAGAGGGTAAGAGTAAAGTTCAGCCCTGGTGCTTACATTGATGATAAGATGTCTTCACCAAGCTCACAGGCTTGTCTTCAATGCTAGAGGTTTAGAAGTCTGTGATGCAAGACATCACTGTCCTGAATCTATGTTTAAACTAACCTTTCCTTGCAAAGCAGTTGGCATTATAATCAGTTGAAAGGGATATAAATTATGGTGGATTTAGGTGTTGATCAGTTTGTTGCAGCGTGTTGGGTAATGCCGTGCAGTATGGGAGGAGAGGATAGCAGAGTCACAATGAGGCAAAGAGAAACTGTTGACATTTTTATTTCAGTCCAAAAATCTAATTAACTAATTTGAAGTTTAGATTGATGATTTAGATTGATGGTGAGGCCTTTCCTTCTCTGAGTTCAATTTTTCATTCCCTTCTTCTCACTTTTTGGGTAATAATCCTGAAAATCTCAAGCTACAACAACCTTTCCTGGTGGTGGATATCCCTTCATAGCTGATCAATGCTGTTCATCACCTACTTAAAAATACCAGTTGATGCGAGTGCAAAGTAAAGAAGCTGGACATTTAAATTCTACAGTAGTCAACAGCTTTAAAAATCATGCACTCAGTCTCCTACAGCTTGCCCCAAGGAATGAACTACAAAATAGATGGAGATTTTACAGTATCACAGAACAGTTGTGGCTGAAAGGGACCCCTGGAGACTGTTTAGTTTTAGTCAGTAAATATATTTGCAACATTTAAAAATAAATAGGATTGGTGGTGCTTTGCTAGATATCAAAGTTCTGTATCCAAATAATACTGCTTCCTGACATAAAAGAAAATGTAGCATCACACATGATGTTTAATCAGAAGATTTAATTTTACAGAAGAACAAGTTGCTAACAGTATTGAAGACCTAATTTTTTCTTATGCTTTATATGCTACTAGGAATTAATGACAGCAAAACCATACTCTTAAGATACTTGGGGAGGTGGACTTGTGTTTTGACAGTCTTAGTTTATGCTTGAGAGTTTGGGTGTTGCTAAATCAAAGATTTTAAAGGTGGGGGGAGGTTTTCCCCTGGTAAGTGTTATGTGTAAAAATACTTCGCATACTTTTTTAGCTCAGCATTGATTTTGACTTGGAGATGCCAGGAATAAAGCAAGCCAAATGGAAACAAACAGGAGTCAAAGGAAAGCCTTCAAAGGAGATAGACTGTGCATTTGAGTCTTGGGGAACCCATTCTGAACTGACAGTAAGGGAGTGAAGGAGAGAAAATACTCTTAACCAATGATTTCATGGCTGGAAGTTTGGATGAAAGTCGTTGTAGTTGTAATATGGATAGAGAGGGAACAGACTGTGGCTACTAAATATTGGGAGAAAAATTTCAAACTAAGGGGTTGGTTGATTTTGCTCCCTGTGGCAGAGGAAAGTAAGGGAAATGCATGTTAGCAGTGGCAATGGAAAAGGCCACTTTGGCCACCAAGCGTAGTCCCCCATAATCACAGGTACCATGGGTGATTTATGTGGAAGAGTAGATAGAGCATACATGTACAGCCATGCAATTAATGCCAGAAAACATGTCCTTCATGCTATAAAACAGGGAAAAATTAAAAACTAGTGAAAAATAGTGAAAAATTTAAAACTGCAAAAGAGATGAAGTTGTCACCAGTGTCCCATGCCTAAAGAACAGCCAGTATCTGATAACTAAAATTCTTAGATGGCATATTTTCTTGTCTTTTATAATCTGCATTTCAATGTTGATATTGAAAAAGGAGTACTGAACAGACACCTGAAAATTGAGTGCCCTGGGAATCACTATTGTTTTTTCCTGTATCTGGCCTGTAGCTGTGGCAATCTTCAGTGGCTCAGAAGTTCCTTTAGAAAGGAGAAGACAGAAATCAAATTGTGTGTGTGTAGGCCAGGTGGCATTTAGTTTCTCAGGGCAACCAGTGGAAGATACGAGAGTAATATATATACACAAAGTGCTACCACTCCAGCCTTCTTTCAACATGGCCCTGAAATAGAGATACTGAGGGACTCCCATCCTGTCTACAAGAAACAGACAGGGTGGTGTACAGATTGACATTGAGAAGAACAGAGAACCGGAACTAGAAATACAGGAAAAACATTATTAACTACTTTCAAAGCCACTCACAAGCCTTTCTGTCATTTGAACTCTCTGAAGCCTCTGCTGTGGCTTTCTTTACATGCTATTCAAAATATATGCCCTTTGCATTTTGACAGCCAGGTTGCTACCTTGTCCTTGTAATCCAGTTCCCTGTTCCTCTCGTGCCGGATTGCCATCTTGTCTTGACATTTCAGTTCATTGTATTTTTGCCACGCATAACCTTAAACTTCCTCTTAACTCCTGCCCCCCCCCCCGGCCATTTTAAGTCTCTCCAAAGAGGTAAGACTCTTCTTCAGAGTTCCCCAGGGCTGCTGGTCTCAGTGTTTTTCCTTCTGCACTGAAGTCAGAAGCTCTTCTTTTATACTCTAGGTCCTGTGCCTACAGCTAAGTGTTTCTTGTGAGAGGATGTTCCTTTTATCAGGATGATTGTAAGAGCAATTAGATACCTCTTTTTAAACTTTAACTTTTGGTAAAATACTCAGTTATAATGGCCATGTTATTTTATTGGAAGTGCTACTTGGGTTAGGGATTGGGACCTTGGCGCTGTTGCCTTGCTGCAGTTTGGTACGTATTTCTAAGGCTGGACCAAAAAATGCGATACCTGCGTTGCATTTGCTTGATTGGAAGGAATCACCTAACATCCACCTTATTTCCTATGAAAAGACTTGTGCGGTATTACTGTTGAGTGTGCATGGTCACCTGGTAGGTACAGAGAAACTCAGCCCTGAAATTGCCAACAGCTGAAATATACAGGCTGCATATTTAATACCACAGCACCTGTTGTTACATTCCAGCAAGGATAACAAATGGTTGCAAAGGAGTGAAATACTAAATTAAGTTCATGACCCTACTCTGTGTGACTGTCATTTTCTCTGTTTAATATCCAACGTATTTTAAAATATGCTTCTCTAAGAGCAGTCATCAGAAGTTAATCTGATTTTTTTTGTTTCTTATTAAAGCTGCACTATTAGTTAAAATACATGCAGAGGCTCTAGGAAGAAGGGCTTTTAAGAAGGCTTTTAAAATTTCTAAATCAGCTACTGTATACGTATCATGTGATGAATAGGGTGGCTGTGGGAAGCAGAGGGATGTAAAACCAGAATAACTTGTTGGCACAGACTGTTCTCATGGGACTGCAAAACTCTGCACATACATTCTTGTTGGAAATAGCATCTTTCCTTGCCACACTGTCCAGCCTTAACCTCCAGGTACTTTTTTTGGCAATTCTTCTCACCTCTTGATCAAAAAAGTGCCTTTTTTTTTTTTTTTTTTTTTTCTGTCTTTCCATGGTTTGTTTTTGGTTTTGCAGCTAGAAAGTGTGTCATCTTTTGTTGTTGGTCAAATTTCAGACATTTTAGTACACTAAGGCTCGAAATAAGTAGCAAAATCAGGAAGCATATAACTATCATATGCGTTTTGCAAACCTGTTGAGTAAAAAGTGTTCCCAGTGGTGTTTGCTAACTTTTCTTTTATCTTTCTTGTGTTTGTGCTGATGAATGTATGCTCAGTTTCAGTATGAGTATGAAGATTAGACATACTTTATATTTCAAAAAAATGCTTGATTAGCCAGACTTTTTCCCAAAATTGCTGGATTAACTGTTGCTTCAGTGTGACTTGCAGCCTCAGAGCTAACTTCCGAACCCAGTAAGCCTGCTGATGCAATATTTGCCATGCTTCAGACTGGGTATTTTTTCTTTTGAAGGTCTTCCACTGTGAATGTTAAAATTAGTACACATTGCTTGACTAATTAACATTGTCATAGTATGCTCAGTTGGTAAAGGTTATGGTGAGTGAGAATTTAGCACAATTTACTGTATCTATTAAGAGAACTGTGAGCAAAGGTTACTTACCTTTACGAACGAATGCTTTGTATGCATTGAAAACTTTAGTTTAAACTGTCTTCTAGTTAAAATTCACATTCATATATCAATCTCTCTTTTTAAAAACAAGGTGCCAAATAAAATATTTATTCTTCAAGTGAGGACTTGGTGTACCTGAATCAAAAAAGTAGGGACATATGTGGAAGAAATAAGTACTGTGTAGGGCCTTTGTATTTTGTTTGGGTTTTTTTTCCCTCCTTCTGCACTTAGTCGTTTGCCCTCTGGGTTTGCCACTGCCTGATGGTTCTTGCCCAAGCTGTCTGCCCTGTTGCAGTTCTTTTCTCAGTAACCTCTGTGGCTGCCCTGGTCTCTTCTCACCCCTGCCATCAGCCAGCTTAGAAGTTGCAGTCCCAGTGTCTGAGGTTGAAGAGTGAAAGCTGTCAGAGCACTGTCTGGTCTTGCATGTCTGGTAAAAGCTTCAGTTTTCATCTGCTTCTGAAAAGCCAACAAGTGAAGAAACACTTGCAAACGCAGAGGCCTGCCAATATGCTGAAGTGGCCGTCTGGGGACTGCTGCATTTTTAGAATGGTTTCTGCATTGCAAGGACTTTATCTGTACTTTTAAAAAGTTTAAATTTAACACACCTTTCACCCAGGAAACTTTGAAGCACTTAGACAAGAATTAAAACACTGACTCCTCTGTTTAAAAGAAAAAAACACCGCCAAAAATCATTCTTTGAAACCGTGACTCACTCACTCAGATGGTTATTAAGAAGAACCTATAAATCATGGTGGCAGCTAGAAAAATCAGCTTACCTTATTCATATCTGAAGAATTCATAGTCTGTGTTCTACCACTCATTTTTTTAATCTTATCGTAACACAGTAAGTACATTGTGAAAATTGTTACAGCCCTGGTAACAGGTTTATGACTCTATTTCTGCCTGTTCTGTACTTCAGGATTTGTTCATTCACTGATGCTAGTACTGATGCAGTTCATCACTGTTGAAGCTTTACCTTACTGAAGTCATGTGTTTATACATGAAGTCATATATTTATATACCTCAGTGTGTTTATTTTTTCCGTGTTTCTGGTCTTTATCACTCGTGAAAACAAGGATAGTCCTGTAAAGACCCAGAAAGCAGAAGGCACCAGAAAAAGTAAAAATTCAGTGATGATTTTTTTTTTTTTTAATCTCTTGGTATCTACGTGATCTCATTATTTTGGAGGTGCATGACTCATGGTCACATTTACTCGGAGAGCATAGTGCTGTCAATCCTGCTTGATTTCAAGTTGCCTCCCTCCAGGGGAATGATGCTGTCTCACTCTGGGAGTCTGACTGAACATGCAATTCATGTGACATGTGCAGGCTTTTAGCTGTAGCTCTCACCCGCAGTCTGTAGACAGGCAAACACACTTGTCCACACAGGATGCTTGGCAGGAAATCAGTAGCAGCATTTCTCAAAGCAATGAGATACAGTCTTTTAAATGCTACCTGAAGCACTCAGTCGGTGCTGTCTCTTTCTTTCTAATCTCATGTAAGTGTTCTTTGTGCTTTGCCCAAAAAACCCTGTCATTTTTGGACCTTGGACTTACCAGGTACTAGTACTGTACATGGTATGGCAGTCACTAAAATGAGAATGGGATCTTGTGCAGCAGCATTGTTATTAATGGCTTCACAGACACATTTTCTCTTCCACCAGCACTGTTGTATCAACATACCAAGTACATATGCTAGAAATGCAACTCGCATCAGAAAGCTCGACTCTTGACTTGCCCAGGGAATTTAACATGGTTCACTGGAAATTTTTACTGGATGCTTTTTTTCTGATCCTTCTTTATTACAAGCTTTAAAATACTCAGTGACTCAAGTATTCACTGTCAGTGTACATGAGATACAATACACTCAACTGCAAGTGATGTTGAATCTACCATCGACTGTTATCTTGTGGAAAAAACATTATGCCTTGATTTAAGACAATGAAGTGATCTGATTAAACTTTTTTTTTTTTAAATACTACTTTTATTTTAGTTTATATAGTGTTGAGAAATAGGGTATTTGGTAATAAGGTTTGCCACGGTATGGGGAGTGGTGTACTACTTTCCATGTAAAGGAAGTCAGCAATGCAGCCGTAAGTAGTAGCCTTCTACTTTTATACCAGTCTCATGAGAGCTTAACAACTCACAATTCTAAATTTTCACTGGAAGCATATATCTCCACGACAGTTTCAAGGAAAATGTGTAAGGTACAATATTTTTCAGAAAACACATCCAGAATGCTACATGTCCGATATTTATCAACTTTATCACACATAATACTAATGTTAAACACACATTCTGTTGGTTGCAAAAATTAAGAAGTTTGCTAATTAATAAGCTCCCAACTTTCACAGAAGGCAGTCTCTAGCAACTTGTTTGCTCCTGTAAAGCATAAATCATAAGACTTTGCAGATGTCCCTGTTAGCTGTAAGATCCTGTAAGAAGTGTAAAACTGCACAGGAAAGAAATGGGAGCTATGAAGAGCAGTCATGAGGAAAAACTATCTGTGA
>NW_009618114.1:36619-61718 GCF_000690535.1 Cariama cristata | reverse complement strand
ATCTAGCATTTTAATTTGCAGCAGAGTGGACATCTTTGCAACCTAGCACTATATATCTATCAATATGCTTGATAACAATTTTATTTGAGACAAAAAGGGATTGGAACGCTAACTTCATATCTTCCCAGAGAGGAGGGAAGACCTTTTGCCTGTCCTATTATCGTAGCTGGTTGTACACATAAGACAATGTGCTAATGTTTAGGAGTTGCTGTTGCAGGGTCAGCCCTGTTTGCTGATCAGCCAGATATTGAAGCTTTGAGACTTGGCAGAATTTGGATACAGGTGAGGTGGAGAAGTGACTTAAAGGTTTGCTGCTCCCTCCTTCCCTGCTGCATGCCGCAGTGCAGCCCCTTCACTACAATATTGCATGAAGGTGCTTCTTTGAGACTTGTGTGACTGAGGTAGTATTTGGGTTGGCCAGTCGGTATACGGCTTTCCGCTTTTGGCTTCTGCCATGTTTCCCAATCTGTAACTTGACAGAAGTTTCATTTTTGCTTAGGACTGTCTGGCTGTGCTGTGACTGAGTCCAATCCAGTGTAGAGTGACAGTGTAGTTACAGGTCAGGAGGTGTCTACATTTCTCTCTCCCAGTGGGACAGTAGAAGTTCTCAGGATAAGAAATACAGTTACTAATAACTGCATAATTGACTAAAAATGAAAAAAAAATTCTCCAAGTTTACTTAGTAATTGACCGTCATCAGAAAGAAAAGCATTATCAGAAACCAGATCCTCTCAATGTTTGCCAGTAGTAATTAATGCCTGGAAGTCACTTTGACTAAACCACCATCTTTGCACCACTTGTCACATTAAATGATTGCTGCATTAAAATGATTGTGGAAACGTATTTTGATTGTTGAAGGGGAGGGAAGGTGAAAAACTAGGTATCTTGTAATTAAAATGCCTTTTCAAGACACACAGTATCTCTAGCAATAATTGTGAAAATTCGATTTCTATTCTAAAATGCATAGTGTGATATGGTCAGCTACTTGAAAAATAAACTTGAGTGTCATCTTGACCTGTGGTTTGCAGGCAGACACAGAAGCTGCATGAGGGGAGGGAGTTCTGTGGGGCAAAAAAGACTTTATCATTGTGCTGATGTTTAGATTTTTGGATAACTGATGGAAACAGAAGGCTGTAAACTTCTGAACCCTAATGCTTAGTGGAGACAAGTTGTATGCAGTGGAGAGGCAATTCTGTGGAATGCACACATAAAAGTTATAAGTATTAAATTTGGGCAGGCTTTGCTGGGGGTAGTCCTTCTCCCTTTTCCTGTCATCCTTCTAGTATAACATTTCAAGTCCTTCTCTGGTGTTTGCTTTCCTCCAGGAAAAGAATTATTCTACCTTTAAAAGTTGCACATGAATGATCTTAAGAAAACCAGTAAGTGCAGTATTCGCATTTCTATGTATCTGTCAAATGGTTGGTTGGGCAATTCTGGCACATTTCCTTGCCCTGGCTCTTCAAATGCCAGGGAAAAAACGTGCAAGGCTGTGTAGATAGGCCCCTTTCAAAACTTTCATTGCAGCTGAATCAAGGCTGGAGTTGAGATTCAATTGCAGTGAACTAATTAGGCTGGGCTCCAAATGCCTGAGCGCTGGATGTATTACAAACAATGGTTCCAACATATGCTGTAGGGAACTATGCACAGGCACAGTGCTTTGCTGACTTTAAACTTGGCAGTACCTCATTAATTTTGTGTGTTAATAGATTGTTTAATGTGCATTAGTGGCTTAACACAAAAGCTGGGAACACTTGCTCATTCAGTTCCAGAGAGAAAATAGTGTCTTGTTGGGGGAAAGCTGTTTTCTGCCTGCCACCAAGAGGTCCAACACAAGTTTCAAATGTGTTGGAAAGTTGCCAATTGCAAATAAGCCTGATGGGTAGGCTGAGTTACAGGAGAAGAATGTGTAGATTAGTGAGTTTTTAGGTAAGGTACTAGCTCTCCTCATACAGTCATGCTTCATCTGGCATAATGGCCTGTGAGAACCATTCTAATACCAATAATGATAATGGGAGAGCACATGTATTTGCAAGCTTCTATTATGGTAGTAGCTACTGTATTTTACCTCCCACCAGAAAGATATATATGTGCATATATTTTTTTTTTAATAACAGAGACACTATTCAATGCTTTAGTAGTCAAACGTAATTTTACTGTATGTTTTTAGACAGTGATGTTTTGTGGTGTTGTGTTTTTTTTTTTTTTTTAAATAGGAAATTCTAAAGCTGCTGTAAATGAAGTAGTTTTGACCACCAGTTTGTGCACACGTGGAGGACTAGAGAGGTGCTTTCCCTTGTCTGGAATGATCAGTTTTTGAGGGCACATGGATTTTCATCTTCCCCTTTTCCCCACTTTATGGTACAGAGTAGTGAATTAATGGATGTTTTCTGTGTTCAAGGAGCTGTAAGGAATTGCACTGAGTGCAAAGCAGGGCCTGGGTAAGTGTGTAGGTATAGTGCAAGTACTTTTTTTTTTAAAAAAAAAAAGGCAGCAAAACCACCACTACCACCAAAACCCCCACAAAAAAACCAAAAAGTACCATCCCATCCCACATTTCTTAAATTACAGTTTCTTCCCTTAACGCCCACACTTTCCAGGTTTTAAGTTTTCTATTGTAGAAATTACAATAAAAAATAGGCAGGCATAGGGGAAGACAATGATTTCTTAAAGCTTAGGACAACCACTATAACAAAAGTAAGCTTTTTCCTCTGAACTGCTTTAGTGTCAGAACTGCCAGTGGCATACGTTAATGAATGCACATTTTCTTAAAACTGGCTGAATCATTTTTGAATTTAAGAAAAGAATGTGGCTGGGTGTGGGACTTTATGCAAGGAGTAAGTCCAGCACTAAAACTGCAGCCTTGGAATTTTATCCTTTTGAAAGCTACCAAAAATAGGAAATGTTATATATATTGTTAGGTGGCCTTTAGATATTCCTAGCAATGTGCCTAGAGTAGGTCTTTCTAGTTTTTCCTCGTATGTTCTTCACAATCAATGTGATATTTTAATATTTTATGAAAAACATTAACCAAAGCCAAAATAACCCTAGGACAGGGTTTATGCATTCTTTTAAGTTCCTTCTGATTCTGCAAATATTGATCCTGATCTTTGAATTTCATACTAAAGTTTTCAATAGGAACATAAATCTCACACATGTTTTGCTAATGCTAAGGGACTTACATCATTTGACAATATAATTTTGTCATATTTGCGATAGAAAACTGAAAGGTTTTATGCCTAACTATAAAATCCCTTTTCTTTTGTCTGCCTTTTTCTGCTGGGCTTATTTAAAACACAAATGCTTTGTTATATAACTTGACTAGTGCTCACTTCAAATGAGAAATATACAGTTCTTAGTGAACTCAGATCTTGAAACAGTAGAAGATCTTTATCTTTGTTTACTCTTACAAGTTGTGCTCTTGTTTATCATCTATTAGCTTTCCTCTAACACACCCTGAAAAAGAAAGAGCGTATATATTTTTTTTTTTTTGGCAATAATAGGAACGTATTCAACACATGTTGAAGTAATAGCTGGTTTGATTCTGCAAGAAATTATCATCATGTGTTTAACTTCACTATGCGAACAGATACTTGCTTTCCAGTGGGAGCAACTAGTAAAGCCAAAAACTTGTATGCACATCTCCAAAATTAGGGCAATTAAAATTACTTGCCAGACATTGTTCACAGGATGCATAGAACTCAGTTAAAATTATTTTATTTAAAATAAGGTATTTTTTTTAAAGACTAAGCATCTTATGGTGCTAATTCAGTATGAACTATTACTTTATCCATATGGCTGTTTTCTCTTGCCTGTAGTAAACATGTTAAATTACGTAACAGATATACCCAGGTTTTTCACCATCCCACCAGTAGTTTTGTTGTAGATTTCTAAAAATAAATGGTCCTCCGTCTGTCCTTCCCTACTTGCATGTGTTCTAGATTGGGCAAGGACACAGACTCCTCCCCTATGTTTAGGCCAGAGAGCGGTCACACTTGCAATAAGCTTCTCACTGTCAGGCAGCAGTCTTGACCTGGCACAAGAAGATTGTGCTAGCTTGGCTATGTATAACTCCAGCTCTCAGAAGTCACTAGTCTCCTCTGCACATGTACTCCCTGAAGTCTTGAGGGTACAGTTAACTTTTTTCAATTCTTAGCAATATTTTTTCATTGCAGTGCTGTATTACATAATTTTACATGGGTTGAATAGGGAGGAAAATTTGGTCACAGTTTGAGAACAGAACGTAAATCATCCATCAGGTTACTTCCCTGGATTCATTCCAAAGACACTAAGTTTAATAGCACAGGCATGGCACTGGTGGCAAAGATTACAGAACCTTTGCTCATCCCTAGTACGAGAAAGGCTGCAGTCTTTGTAGCGAAAGGATCTTCCTTCTGCGAAGTAAGGAATTACCTTCAAAGAATATGTTTGTTCCTGCAGCACCTACTCCCTTCCCAGTGAAACTGCATTGTCTGAAAATGGGCTGGAATTGGCTAGACTCTTCTGTTTCACAGTAATCCTTGAGGGTACCACTGTCCAACTAAGGAGCTGAAGTAAAGGTGCCTCATCTCCTGTGAGGATGTTGACAAGTAGCAAAGGAGAAATGATGCAGGAAATAGTTGCTGCTGCTAATCTCATTCTTACACCCTTCAAATGCCTCTGCCCAATTATCTGCATAGGGAAATGGAGGTAGGGGACAGAGTCAAGAGGAAAGATCTTCCATCTTGTGGCTTCAAAGAAAGAGAACACCCTGTGCTGATCGTGTTAAGAATCAGTGGTGTTTGTATTGTGTAGAATAAAGGCTCTATCTGTCCTTTACAAACTTTGGCAAATAGTGCTTAATTTTTTTTCCCCTAATATTCTTCCTAAGTAGATCTAGTTGAGATTATTTGATTTGTTTGTTTATTGCTCGTGTCTTAGAAGACACTGAAATGTGGTCAAGCCTGACAATGAGTAAATAAATAAATAAATGTGTATTGCTTTATCCACAGTGTGAGTAAACTTCATGTGATTGTATGCTGTTATCTTATCCCTGACTCGGAAAGTATTGATAATGGATTATCTCAGCACTTCACACAAAACACACCTGCTCACTTGATGTTTTGTATGTCAACAGGGGATCCAGCATCCTGGCAGTAAACACTCTGGGCTCCCTGTTTCAGCAGTATGTAAAGTATGACAGGCGCAGACATCTAAGTCTTAGCATGGTCATGTTAGTTGTAGGCCTCTGTAGTTCTGTTCATTCAAGACAAACTCTTTGTAGCTTTTATTTACTGTTATGACATGATCTTATTTGGACAACTATGTATTTGAACCATAAAAATGAGAAAAATGCTACAAGAATGAGGCAGAAAACAAGGCTTTCCAGATTCTGCAGGTTTTTGCAGCAAATGCAAAGCTGTAGCTGTGCTGTGTTAATGCTAGCCCTTCTTGGGCATGTGAATTGCTTCTTGCACTCTGATTGTCAAACACTGAGGTAATCTCTTGATGACTATTGAGCAGACTGTGTGAAAATGTGGTGTACTATGAGAAAAGCATAATCTCTAGAAATTTTCAGTGGATAGTATCTGTAAGAGTAAAGGGACACTAGCTTATATCTCTTATATAAAATAGTGTAGATAACATTCAAACAGTTTTTGATACTAGCCGTTAGCCTCTGCTGAGGTGATCTCCTTTTTCTGAGGAAAGTTTTATATCAAATGCCTTTCTCTTCAAACAAACAGCATTCATTTCAGGAAACCTGCATGTGGTCTGTGTTTGTAAGTTTTGAAATAATGTGTGAAGTGCCGTGTGATTGTTCTCTTGAGGGATTCTGCTGGAAACTATCTAGCGAGTAATCAAACTATTTCTAAGCACTTAGAGGAAATCAGTCTGTTAGTTTATACAACATATGTTAGCAGTCAACATGGATTGGTCAAAACCCAATAATCTATCAATTTAATTTCAGACTGTGATGAAGTAAAAGGGGTTGTGGTTTGAGGAAAACCAGATGTTGCCATATATATTTTTTTTATCAGATTCTTGATACTTCCCTTGTTTGCTCATGAACGTAGTTTGTTGATGAAATTGGTATTGTGTGGATAGGAAATGGAAATTGTGAGTACTGTATTTCAGCAAAGGTGTAGACCAACTGGAAAAAAAAAACTGTATGGGGAGAATAAGAGCCACCCAAGAACTAGAAAACATGATATTGTGATCTGAGGAAAGATAGCTTAGCGTAAAGAACAACAGTGGGAGAGTGGAAGGTGGATGTCTTGGGCAATCTTTCTTTGAAGACTTCTAGATAAGAGGAAAAAAGATCTGTTCTTCATGTTCAGATGAATTAGATAAGAAGTAATGGTCTTTAAAGCATACTCTGAATTTCTCTTGTCACATGGGAGGGATAGTGGAGCAATGAACTGCATTGCATTAAAAGGCTGTAGAATCTCCTCCCTGGAAGGCTATAAGCGCAGGCTGGATGAATATGTATTGGGATTCTCTAGGTGTAATTGATCCTGCTGTGGGACAGGTATTCATGATCTGCATTCACACTGGGAAAGCAATATGTGCAGATCCTGGGAGCTGGGCAATTTCTTAACCTTGTGGCGCTTGAGTTTTCCTGCATTTCACATGTGTGTATAAGGTGGAGGGTTGGCATTCTTTCATTCCCAGCCTTTCTGTTTCTTCCCCTGAACTACCTTTGTTCTTTTCATGTTAGTTCAATCCAAAATCTGTTACGAGTTTTTTGAGAACGGGTTTGTTAAACATGCCGCCTTCTCTGCTGGTGATAGCATCTCTGCAGGTAATCTTCTGGCCTTTGCTCTACCTGTGGTGGCCAGATTCCTTTAACACCGGGGGCTTTAGCTGCATCGATACATGAAGGATATATACTGTTTAGGTGCTTCCTCTATTGATCCTTCCAATATGCTTACAGCAAGACTGAGTCAAATTTTAAGACTTTTCAATGAATTGCTGCTGTGGTAACAAGAACTGCTCCTTTCCCATCCAGGTTGTTCTGTCTTCCTGTTGAAACTGGCAAAGATCTTTGGGATGAAAGATTACATATTGTAGATCGTTAGTTGAATCCACCATATCTGAATTTACAGGCTGATTTAACAGTGAGTGGCTGATGGAGATCTAGCAGGTTGTGGTGGGTGGGTGGCTTTTCTTACATAGCTAAGAAAAGTGACAGTTGTATCAGAGTTGCTGAAACGAAGACCTTGTGTGCTTTGGGTTTCTTGCAAGAAGTGGATCTGTACCTCGGTCTTGCTATGGGGAAGTTTAGAGAGTGTCTTGATTGTTAGAGCCCTCCTCTATCTGGTAGCATGCATGCTGTTGGGTCTACATTGTTCACTACTGTTTTCTACTTTGTTTTTTTTCCATCCTAAAGTAGTTTCCCAGAGGATGGCGTAGTTTATTATCCTTGATAGTAAATATCAGATGCCTGGATCTTGGACAGCATTAGAAGAAACAGTTTGCTTAATTTCTGTGATTCTCCAGAGTGCCCACCCCACCCCCCCGTTTGTTTTTTTTTAATGTTTACTCCTACTGCTTTTCTGGTACTCCTGTTTGTAAGAGAGAGCGAGCCTTGTATCTCAGGGCTGATGGGTTTTGTTGCAAGAACGTTCTAGTTTTGACATGAAAGGAGGTGTCAACCCATCTAGGGCTTAACAGAGCTGAATGATCTCATCCGTAAGTGATGGGTGATAGCTGTACCCTTGAAAATCCATAAGAAGGGCATTCTGTGTCTCTCAGCCTTTGAGTCTCATTTCACCAGCAGATTACTTTATGAAAAGTACTTGTTTCCTCATGGCATGTGACTATTTTTATGAGGCTCTTTCAGGCTTTCTGTTAGTCCATGAGCCATCTCTAAGGTATTAACAGTAGCGATTGTGTGCCTGAAATTCAGTTGGTTAATGGGATCATCAAGACAGGTTACTCAGCATCAAGAATTGCATTGTATAGGTGAAGAGGTGACAAAATGGCCCTGTCTCTTGCTCAGTCACTAGGGTTAATTGACATGGCCTTTGACTTGCTGGTGGCCAGTCCTTCTCCAGCTGAGCTGTTCCTATGTGCTGGAGTTGCTTTAACCAGGTACTGCCTGGTTGTCACAGATCATGTGGTGGCATGCACTTGTATGATGCTCCATGACAGATAAACTCTCATTTGTGTGCAGCTGAAAGAGATTGAAGAACATAGTAATCTCTCTGCAGGGTCTGAGTTAATGCAGTATGTTAAGATCTTTCACAAGACTGCAGAAATGAAGTATCCTTCTGTTGTGAAAATTCACCAGAATTCAACATACGTGATTATCTAAATGTCTCCTTTTTTGTGACCTACCAAATGGTGACCTGGAGCAGTGTTCTTACCTTTACGAAGTTCTGTGCTGTTGCACTGATGTTTAGAGCTTGTGTGGTACTTCACTGAGCAGTTCTGCAGTTATTGTTGGTCTGAAGGACTCTGAGTTTTGCTTACAGGTAGGACTCAGTATGTGGAAGTTGCTAGTTGAATGTGGTTATCGAGAACCATTTCTAACAATGGATAATAACGTTATCTACTGTGTCAGTTGAAGACTTCTGAGATGCTGAAATTCCACTGTACCCACTCTCTTTCCCACTTTCCCACAAGAATTTGTTTGCACTGAATTCTGTATTTGATAGGGAGTTGAAAGGAAAGATAAACATTTCATCAGGTATACTTGTGTCCTGAGTAGAGGGAACACTACATGGGCTCACTTGCCAGAGATGACAAAGCTGCAGTGTTGCTCAGCTTATGGTGGGTGCCTGTATATCTACAGTGGATGGATAGTATATATAAATTATATATTTCTAAGAGCTCTGATTAGTGCTCAGTAACCTCTTTTCCTTTCTGTGTAAATTTTTCTTGGGAAAAAAAAATCCACAAATGCATGTTCTAAGTATTTTTTTAAGTAATTTTTTGTTCTAAATTAAAACAACTTATAAAAAACTAAGAATATTTGTTGGATATTAACTTTGTAATTCCTCCTTCCCACACTGAAACTTTATAGATGTTTTTAACCAGTGCTTGCCTAGGCTGAATTGATAATTTTATTAATGAAAACTTAGGGAGGTGAAGGCAAAAGTATCATCCAGATACTTAATAAAAGAAAAAGGAGTCTGTTACCACAGCTGAATCAAGAAATAACAGATTTTTGTTCTGGTTCTTTGTCAGGTAAATCTCTGATGTACCAGATTGTGTGTTTATATGTGCACCTAGTTGTGCAGGTATATGTACATAAGTCTCAGAGTGTTACCAAGCACTTTGCAAAAATCATTATAATAGAGATTGAGGCCATCATTCTGTCTTTTTCTACAAATGGGAACTCAAGGCGTAAGATTAAACTGAAGTTTTACCCTGTTTGGTAGTAGCTCAACTGATCTTAAATATTGAAACAATTATTTAGTCACATTTCCTGTTCGTTTTTATCACTAATGTTTCCTCTTATATCTCTCATATTTTTATGAGCTCCTCATGTTTCAATTGCCACCTGTTTAGAGGGGGGAAAAAAAGAAAAGAATCAATACAGCTTCATTTAAAATTGTTTACTTAATGATCCAAATCCATCAACTGCCCCTAGCTTTGAGGTGTACTGGTTACACCGGGCTTCAGGACAAACACTGTTTCAGAAGGAAGGAAGAAAAGCAGTCTTGCAATGTTAGGAAAATAACAGCCATATGTATCTTTGGTTTCCTCTGCCCTCTGTAACAAATGCAATCTAATGATGCTTCTGGCTGGTTGCTAAATTGAAGTGCTCTGTGTGTTCATTGGAATTGCGGTCTCTCACACCCCACATCTGTTTGTTAAGCAGACTTCATTGTTACTGTCCTTTTTACATGGTGCCTCTCTTTGCCTGCTTAACACCCTCCCACCCCTCCCAAACACTCAAGCCATGGGTGTGTAAATGAGACTTTGTATTCTGCTGAATTTTAGCCACCAGGGGCTGTGGAATACCACAGCCATGGGAAAATTGTGTGAGTTTAGGAGAGGTGCTGAAGGCAGAAATTAAATCAATTGGAGTAAAGTGCCACATAGGCGGCAAATGATTAACCAGAATAAAATTTGGCTGCGCCACTGAGGTTAGCACCTACCTTAGCCACAGAAGAGGAGAAGAAGAGACTAGATCTGTCAACAGCTTGTGGACCTGAATGAAACAATGAGATTTACTGGCTGTAGCTTTCTCTCCACTTAATATCTCTAAGAAATTTGATACCAGTCCAGACGGTTTTAAAAGATGTGTCTCCACTGCTCTCTTAGACCTAAATGTGGGTTCTGATTGAGCTGTGACTGCTAGATCAGGCTGGATAAAGCTGTGTTAAACATGAAGGTAGAGGGAACATATATGCAAACCCTGCTCTTGTGCCAACTGGCAGGGTGTGAGTTCGTTCTGGCCCAAAAGCTGGATAGCCACAATAGTCTAGGGTTGCGCCTGTGCTAGCAAAGCCTCTGAGAGGCAGGGCTTTATTAGCATGGGTGGGCACCGACAGTTCTAGCTGGTGTTGGGACCAAAGTTGGCACTGGGCCTGACAGAGGTAGTGACTACACCTGCCTGGGTAGACATCACTGCTATAGGTACTATAGCATAATCTTCTAGGGCAGGGATCTTCATGCCTTGTACGTCTTTACAGCATGTAGGACTGTGGGAATATTCATGGCTCTAAGGTAAAGTGACAATACAAATAGGCAGTTGGTCTGTACTTCTGAGTTTGCCCTGCCCTGATATTACACTAATACCTTAGAAACACTGTGCTTTCAGCACCCCAGGATGTGTGTTAATGCAGTGGCATCAGGGACTGACGAACAACTGTATTGTAGATGAGGTTTGATCCTTCTTCCTCCCTGACTCACAAGTTAAAGTGAAATTGTAGGCTGTTTGTTCTAGCTGTAGTGAGTTACACAATCTGACTGTGCTCTCCCTTGGCATCCAAGTCTAAAGCTGTTATCAGCACTGCTGTGGCTCTGTGAAATCACGGTGGTGTTTGATTTAGGGGGAAATTGGCACCTCTCTGACAGGTGCTGGAATGTCCCAGTCTGTCCTTGGGGTGCTGTTGGCATCTTTCACAGCAATAAATCCCCAGTCAACAGTCTTGATCATGGGCAAACACCAGCCAAGTGCACAAAAGCGCTTATCTCCTGTTTGGCTGTGCATTCATAAAAAGCAAAGTCATAAAAACCTTCAGTGGCTGGCAATTCCAGAGCTTACTGTTAGACTTGAAAAGAAGTCCTGAAGAACACAGGCTTCTTATCGATTTTAATTGCTGGGCCATGGAGAGTTGCCATTTGTTTAACGTCATCTGGTATTAGCAACTCTGTTTTACACTGTGTGTTAGAAAGATGTTTCTGGCAAGCAATATTCTGCTGAATGTAAAATGAAATTCGATGGAAATACTTTGTTTTCAGGAGGAACTCAGGTTGAACAATTGAATTCAACAGGTAAAGAAATGCAGAAGGAATCTTAAGAAAAGATTGACTGGAGGTGCATAGTGCAATATTGGGACATTATAGTTTAGACAATTGTTTTTTTGAACTATAGATGCTGCTGTATTGTAATCACTTTGCATTGCTGCTGAAACTAAGCTCTGTATTGCCTAATTTTTTTAAACTGCATTTTTAAACATTGCATTAATGTTTATGCATTTATGTAAAAATAGAAACTTCAAAGTTAATGTTCACTGAATGGTCCTAAATTTATGCCATACGCTTGAAACCAAAATTCCTGCCATCTTTAGGGAACTGGGCCAGAGATAAAGTCACTTTGAACAGCTGCATCAGTGTTCATAGATGGTTTTGCCTGTGAGAGATGTCTTTAAATTTTTTTGAAGTCAGTTTGCTGGATTTGAGCAGGCATCAAATTCCACATGGGTCTACAACTGAATCAGTAGAAACTAGGAGATGTGCAGGTTTTTGAAATGTCAAGCAGGCATTTTAAATGGAATTAAAAGTTAATCTGAGCTACTTTTAAACAAAATAGTAATAAGAAAACTCTTTGGATTTTAGTTTGAAAATTACTCTGAACTGCAACTTTCAAGCAAGAAGCTGATATGAAAAAAATGTGTGCTTTGTAGCAGCTGCCAAGGAGCAGATTGACAGACTTAGTTAATCAGGAGTAGCTGCAATGGAAGCCACTTCTCTGATCTAAGCTCTACCCCTTAACCAGCGGCTGTGTCCCAGAGTAATCAGTGTGGTATGTAGGTGGGATTTTCACACATGGCTGGGGAAGATGTGTTGGAACGTCCCTCACTGACTTGAAAGAAGAGCTGTGTTCACTCACTCTCTATAGCAGCTTTGAAAGTCTTTAAATTAGACTTGACCAGAAATAACCAATTCTAGGAGTGTGAGTGTGACTGTTTGCATTTAATGCTTCATCCTTTTTGTTGAGGTGGCCAAGGAAGCTGGTTGTTTTGATGGGCAATTTGTTTGCAACTGTCTATTGCCAAAAGAAGTGTAGATGAATTGGGGAAGGGGAAGAAAATAACGTGTAGAACAGTCCTGTTGGCACCTAAAAGAGGTGATAACAAGGGCTTCTTTATTTTCGTGCCACAGGTATACATCTAGAGAATAGATGCCATTACTTCTCCTACAAATGTGGATGCCTGTTAGTGTGCTGTTTTGATGTCTGTTATTTGAAGCAGCATCCAAACATCATTTCTGTATTTCCTTTCTTTGTATGTATATCTGTCTTCATTTGAAATTCTTCTTTTTCCTTCAGCATTTTTGTTTCTCCTTTTTTTGTGTATGTATGTGTCTCGACTTCTTTGGACTCTTGGGAGAGCAGTCGTCTGTTAGATTAGAGAAAGCAGCAACGAGAAGCTAGACCAGTTGTTTACTTACTGTGTTAAACTCTGTCCACGCTTAAAAGTAGAAGGAAACTGCTTCTCCTTGTGACTGCCAGTTGCCAGGATTTTAGTGTTTAGTTTTGTGGTTTTTTTTCTCCTGCATGAGGAATTTCATAGTTGAAACTGCCTTGGCATATGAAATGCGGAATTACTGATGTCTATTTAGTTAGCTTATGTAGAGGCATGCTTCTACTGGAATAATACATAGCCAAGCTATCGCTGACTGGCTACCTGTGCGTGATTAAACAATCAGTCAGTTTAAGTGGTCACCAGTTCAGGTCTGTTAGTTCAGAGTACCCTGGCAGCATTACTACGCTGCTGCCTTTGCTTGAATGGATAGGGGGTGTGTATTTTTTCACTTCTCGTCTTGATTTTTCTTTTAGTGTTTCCTTGTATTTGTTAACTTCTATTTTTCTGACATGAAATAGCAAATATTTACCTTTCGAGCAAAATCTTTTTAAGCATTCGCAATTCTAGCCAGGGAATGGATTTGCATTTTTTGTTTAGAGCAAGCAGTTCCTGTTAGTCATGAAATGGGAGTGGCTTTTTAATAAAGACACTGGATGTCTGCTATGTAATTACCATAAAATAATCAGTACAGCAATTCTGTAGTGTCAACAGCTAGACAACCAAATGCTTTCTGACCTGCTTGTAAGCTCTGGTGTCGAAATAAACTCTGAAAAGTGAAATTTAATGCTTAATACATGCACTGCTTCTAGATTTTTAGCCCAGTGTGTAATACAAATGCATCTACATACATGATCTTGTTAGCCAGGAGACTTGCTGGGAGTTCAAGGAGTATGAGCTCTGCAGAAGGTATGGTACACGTAGCGTATATATATCTGAGCGTATATTCTGAAGATTAATTGGCTGAAGGTAGGCACCTTTTGAAAAGCATGAAGTCTTAACCTTCTCAGGCCTTTGCTGATGTTAGATATTCTCTAATTTGTTTTGAGCACAGCTGATCTTTTAAACAACTTTACTGTCAGTTTGCCATCTTTTTGTGTGTGCGTGGGGGCAGTGTTTACCATCAAACCACGCTGCTTCATGATAGATGTTGCTAGGTGCTAGGGCGATGCAAACAATAAATAATAGGGATCATGCTACAGTCTTCTGATGAAGTGTAGCATGGGACAGCCCCCACAATAATTGCTCCTTTTTTGCTAGTCTCAAGCA
Source organism: Cariama cristata (assembly GCF_000690535.1). NCBI lineage: Eukaryota > Metazoa > Chordata > Aves > Cariamiformes > Cariamidae > Cariama > Cariama cristata. The sequence continues at coordinate 47,712 of NW_009618114.1, read as the reverse complement.
CAGCTATCTTCTCTAAGGCTGGGACACATCCTGTTCAAAACAGAGTGCAGTGCATGGAATGAAAGGTGCTGTAAGCAACCAGAAGACATTAGTGGCAGATGTTCATGAAAGGGACCTTGCCTGGAGCCAGCTCAGTGAGCTGAAGCCTGTATCCTGGGGAATGTGGAGCCCTGCAGCCCAGCCAGTGGGATGGCAGTTCCAGGCTACCGAAGAACTCAGTTTCTGAGTTCTGCCAGGGAGTTACGCATGCCAATCTGTTTTGCTTTCAGTGATTTATCCCCTGCCCCTTTTGTGGTAACTTGTATTTCATTTTTAGTTTTCCACTGTAGGTGGGACTCTTGCCGATTTCAGTGTAACACAATATTTAAAATGTTGAGTATTCAAAAAAAAAAAGTAATCAAAACCCACTGTATAAGTGTTCATTCAGAGAGTACTCAAACGTACTTTATCCTCTGATGAGATGCACTCTTATTTGTTTTCCATCTTGTTGACCTGTGGGTCTTCCATATGGGCCTGCCAAAGGGATGTTTGCTCTATGATTGTAAGATACATATCTTAGGAAAAACAAGAGGAGATAGAAAGCCGAGGAGAAATGCAGAGTGAAGAAGGGGCAGAGGTTTGTGTAATAGCAGCTAAAGCGGTGAAGTTAAACAGAGAAGTGTTTTCAACCCAACAGGAAGGTTATTAAGCCTAGATATCCTTGTTTGAAGAGCACTTCAAACTCTCTCAAGCGTTGTTGGCCAGATAACTGCAGTAACATGCTGGGGTGTACTTGTTTATCCCTCTTCTTTTAACATCCCGATAAGTATTTCCACAGCATAGAAAGCCTGTTCTAGTATGTGGCTAGAGGCTGATCCAGGGGTGTAAAAGCTTGGAAGGCCTGCTTGGTGTTTGCTGAGTAGAGCTACCACAACTGAAGACTGCTGTCTGCATTCTCTTATCATTTTCTAGCTCTCGAGCCATTTAAAAGCTGTGCGGTTTTTGGGTGGCTGGCAGCAGCCATCTCTCTGGTAAGTCTAAAGTTTCAGTAAGTAAGTGGCCTCAAAAATCAAACAAAGCCCCTCCTCCAAGAAAAATATTCTGCCAAGGTTAAAGAAGCCCAGAACTCATCATTAATTTTTGCTTATACATTCTCTGAGATATCTTTAAAACATGTGTGTGCCTGTAGTACGGTGACTGTTTATTTACTGATGGTGATCGGGTATTGTGTGTGTGTACTGTGGTCATACTGCTGTGGGGTGTCTGTATTGTACACTTAGAAGCCAGCATGGGTAGGCATATGACTAGCTTCTTGCTGGCTGGCATAGTTTCCTTAACTCCAGTTTAATTTAGTACTGTAAATTTCTGTGCTACTTGGCATATGCATGCAACTTGCAGCTAATTGCAGTGAAACTCTTAATAAGGTTGATCATTGTCTTCCCTCCTCTCCTGTTACACACATTTGAAAGCATTTTAAACTACAATACACTTTCTGTCTGCATGACTGCACTTTAAAATCCAAAGGCATCTTTATTCCAAATTCTTGAACTACTTGAATGAGATCTGTAGTTCTCTCTCTTGGATTATTGCAGTGCTATGTTGCAGTTGCAGAGCCTCAGCCTAGATTGCCTATCAGCATATGAACCTCTTAACCACTGGTAGTACTATCATCAGTTCCTCCTGTGTGTAAACACTGTTCAAGTCCCTGTGTGAACCCGTCCTTTGTTTCTGGGCACTTTCTTTCAAATAAAGCAGACAAAACCAATGTGCTTCCTTTTGGGTCAAACTAAAAATGGTTTTGGAACTCAATATGTATATGTTGTACTGTTAACACAGGAATTTTCCAAGTATTTTACTTGAGAATGTATCAACTCAGGCAAAGATCAGATCAAGAAATCTGTCATTCTCAAGGCTGTGTCCTTTGTGGTGCTTGATGCAAATGGGGACGAAGGAACTGGGCTGGCCAACGCTTCAGTTCCTGATGAACTTGAAGTAATTCATTTGCTACAGGAAACTGTACTTTTGTATCTAGAGTATAAATAATACATTGTGTGTAATGGACAGATTTTTTAAATTCATTTTTATGAACCGTGGGTGCCATTTTCAGTGCTGCTTAGACAACACATTTCTGCTGGCAATTAAAGGGATCTGTGCACTTAGGAGTTTGGAAATAGCCCATCCCGAATAACTTAAAACCAAAAAACCCAAAGTACTGAAGGAAAAACCCAAAAGAACAACAAGCCAAACCCCTAAAAACCTCACCTTTGTATTCACTGCTCAGCATTAACAGCTGATACAGGAAAGTAACTACGTGGTAGAATTATTAATGACTTCTCTAGTGTATATACTAAATATTTAGAATGTTCTTATATTACCACATATTGATTTTTCTTCCCAGGCAGCACTGGGACTCAAATCATTCATGTTGTTGATTTAAATCTTAACAGTTAAGGTGTTGAAAGTTACCTGTCACTGCATAATCTTCAGACTTAATTTATTTTTCCCATTTATTTGGCATGATAAGAAACAGTTACATTTAAATCTAGTTTCAGGGTCTACAGTAGCTGAGGTAACAAAGTTGGAGGGAGGAAGAAAACTTATTTTGAAATAATCTAGGCTGAATAGCTATGGTTACATATTCTTCAGGTGCTTAGAACTAAACACTCTATTGAGTCTCTTGTAAAGACAATCTTGCTGATGGTGAAAACTACTCAAAATCTTGGAAAGCATTTTTGGCTTTAGTTCTCTAAAGTAACATAAAACCAGGGCCAGTGAAATTAAATTATGTTTGGTCTACATTTTGTTGCTTATTTTCAGTGTCCGTTTTTCTTTTGGAGGAGGATACTCTCAAAGAGAAAAGGGAAAGCAAGTAGAAATGCTAGCAGCCTGTGTCTTACTGCTCTTGGAGGTCCAATCACATTCTCGGTTCAAGCAATTGTGAACTTTTCCTTATATTAATGAACCAAGTGACACTTGTAAAAAGAGGATTGAAAAAAAATTTAAGAACTCTGAACTCCCCAAACTGTTTCACTAGATAACTGAAATTATAAGACAATAGAAGTATATCTTAAGACTCCTCAAACCAGGCAAATGAGAAATTAATTAGTAGTTAACAATTAATTAAAACCCTAATTTGGAATGAGAAACTTTTTCTTCTTCAGCGCTGTCAATTTAACCTCAAAATAAATGCATGCTAATGAATGAAAATTCAAAGGAAAATTGTTCAACAGCATGAATAAAGTGAAATCATCCTTAGGTAAGTTGTATGCGCTTGTGTTCCTCTCTTTGAAGAACTTTGAGTATTCATTCAAGTTAAACTCTTGTATCTTTCAGCTGATGAACAAAAAAATCCTCAAGAAAGACTAAAAACTATAAAAAGACTTCTTTTGTTGTATTTTTTTTTAAATATCTTTGGAACACTTTTGAGGGGAGATCACAGGTAATCAATTCCTCAAAGAAGCGGGATGTTAAATGTATTCTTCCCAAGGCTGCGTTATTGTTCAAGTCCCTTGTTATGCCTTGTGTCCTCTGATGCTTAGAAGAGGACTTGATGACCTGTAGAAATCCCACCTGTCCCTAGCAAATATTGTATTCTTGCTCTTCAGTCCCCTACCTGTCTCTTTTTTGCAGTTTTGTTTCTTTTCTTAGACTCCCAAGTTCCTCAGAGGAGAGAGTATCTTTCTATTCTACGTGTGCTTGTAGGATGTCTAGTTCAGTGGAGTCCCCGTGCTTCCTTATTGTCCTCTGTGGTTGCAAATAATTTGTCATCGTTTTAAGTGTCTTTTCAAATGAAAGCAACACTGAGACAGTTTATTGGAAGAGCAACTGTATAAGAAATTGATAAACTCTCCTTCAAAAAGGTTCTTCTTTCTTGTGCTTGATTTGGCATATCTGTTGTTCATAATAACCTGTTCATAACATCTTTTGTTTAGCAAGTGTTACGCAGAAACAACAACAAAGAGTAGCCTTCATTGTCCATCTTGTGTTGTGTTAAATGCAGTATTCCAGGAATGAGGAAAAAATGCAGTGCATGCAGGTAACAGTGACACACTGAAAGTTGCAGGTGTCCTTTTGCTGCTTTTTGTTGTGGTGACTTCTGGGAGCATTGTTTGCACCTCTGTAGTACTTTTAAAAAAAAAAAAAAAATCAGGCAAAAGGTGTCTAAGAACACTTAGAGCTAGCTGCCATTTCTGGCAAAGCAGACGGTATTAATAAGCTTGGCACTCATCTTTTTATGGGTGTATTTTATTGTTTCTACATGTGCATTTGATTACCCAGAAGACCTTTAGTTTCCTGCCCTCTCAAGGTGGAAAACCACAACAGTTATAACCATCAGTGCAATCTGACATGCAAACAGTGACCTTGAACGTGTTGGACTTGCTTCCTTGCCTTATTTGGGAACTGCTGGTAAAAAGCCATTCAGATAAAACACAAGTTTGAAAGTGGCACCTTAATAACAGCAGCATAGTGATCTAGGGGAAACAATGTTACGAGCTGCACTTTAAATATTTATGGTTAATGAGTTAATGTTACAAATCTTTTGCAGAAGAAACAAAGGCCATTTGCGTCAGGAGTTAGGAAGAACTCTTGTGTGTGAACAATAGCACATGATGATAGGACAGGTTGTTCATCTGGTGTGTGCTCATCTAAACTGGATTGTTATTCAGTGCCGTCAGCGTACCTGGGAGGCATAAGTAAATGTGGCATTCTGGAAATGGACATGCTCTTACAGTATACTGCTCTGTGGACTTGGAGGGGTTTTTTCCTCTTGTTCCCCCTATAAGTATGGTGTGCTCTTAGCTATTTGCCATTTGCGTCTGCAAGCCAAAGAGCCTACCATAGCTGCCGGTACTCAGTGGAGTAATCCATGGTTGTGCTCTCTTTCAATTTGTGACTATGGCATCTCTGTGTGTGCTTGATTCCATTCTTCTCTGAGCCATTGTGTGTGCACTGTCTTTGCAGCTGATTAATTGTGCAAAAGAGGAGCTCACTTTGAACTGATGAGTTCAGTTGAGCATTTGGTCATCTATTTCCCCTAGAATCAAAAGTGCAATGAAGTTAGTTTACTTTGAGACACTGAATAAACAACAGCACATGAAAGAGCCCAAACTAAATCAACTGTTTTTGATTGCCCGAAAGTTCCATTAATTCCCCAGATATACCAGATATTGTTTCCAGAGATACCAAACAAGGAATATTTGACTATATCTTGGACTATAACTTGGACTATATCTGCATTTTTTTAATGTGGCTTGAAGGCTTTCTAACTTTAAAAAATGCTATTAGAGTGCTAATTAAAATTCAAAACCTACTGCAAACATCCCCCTGTTGAACATTCTCTTTCTGTAAATTTCTGCTTCTCTCTTTATTTTTAAAATTACCAAAAGTGGACCATGAAAAATATTTTCAGTTGGTCACTTTTTCCATGCTTGCTTTTTCCCTTTGCAGCAGTGACAGAGCAGGAGGAAAAAAGGAAAAAAGTGGGTTTAGAAGATGAGAAAATGGGGGAGGGAGAAAAGAAAATTATCACCAAACATTTCCCCCTAAAGTCATAGAGACAGGATTTGATCCCACAGCTTTCTGGGAAATGCCCCAAATCTCTTGGGTAGGATTTGGTCATGGTGTATGGTGGGGCACCTCAAAACGCAAGAGAAGCAGTCCCTGGAAGCCTACCATTTAAGACCTTTTGGTAAGTTCTGCTGCTAAAGGAGTGCGTTTTTGAACATTTGTGGCTTGACAGTATACCAGGCTGGTCTTCTCTGGAAGAATAACTGGTAGTTAGGAAATTCTTGATGCAATTTTTTTAACCCCTGCATGCTACCTGACAAGTCTGCCCTGTTTACGCTCAGGGCACTTTGTGAGGCCTACTGACTAAAGCACATTATGTTGACTCCATTTTCTTTGGTCTGAAGTGAAGTTTAATTTTTAAGTGTGCTTTTTTCCTTCCCTCTTAAACTTCAGTCTAGCAGCTATTGTGATGGGTTGCCATCAACAAAAGATGCCTTTTTAAAGAAAAATATCAAGCCATTTCCTACAAAATTAATGCGTATTTTTTCTTTTCTGGTCCCTATGAGGACTGGCAAATACTGTTTCACACAAGAAGAACAGGGGAGTGACTGTCACTTCCTGCTATATTTGTGTTGGGCTTGTGGACAAAGGTAAAAGCATTGATAGCTTTATTCTTATACTAAATCTAGTGGACTCGTTCATGCAAGGATTTCTCTGCTGGTGGGAACAAAAGTCACTGTTCCAGATCCCAAAACCTATGGGAAAAGATTGTTAGGATTTTGTGGGACTCTATTAGCATCAGTCTTGCACCATGAATCCTCTGCGTCTTTCATGCTAAAAAAGATTACAAGTTGCAAAATGCCAGCAGGCTTACTCCAGGCAGATAGTCTTCCTGATTGCATACTGGCAGGTAAGTTACTCATAGTATTCCTCCAAACCTCTGGTTTGAAGGGAGTAGCTGTTGCATCTTTCTCCCTGATTTTTGGTTTTGTGGAGTTCTGTTGTCCGCCATATCACCCCAGAGATATGAAACAACAGGATTTCATCCTTTTGGAAATAAGTAGATTAAGTGGGACTGGTTGGAGAAGGATGAGGAAGGGGCTGTTTGTGTTAGCATGGAAAATTTTTACCTCTCACTTAAATCTTCCTCTGAACTATATCAAACCAGAGAAGGATGTTTGAGTCTATTCTGGGTCAAAGCCCAGGAAACTTGTGAAACTTTTTTGCTTGGTTTAGAAGGTATGCTGTGAACTTTATATCCTGAAGAGTCAATTTCCAGATGGTTTCAGGCAGATGAATCTTGTGATGCAAGGGATTTCCTTTTTCCTGATTGCTCCATTGTTGGCTTCTTGCCCTTGTGTCTGTGGCTCAGTGGATATAGCTTTTGAGGGTGACCTTCCAGTAGAGTTGAATGAGAGTACTTAACAGTTTGTGGCAGTCGTAGCTACAGCAGGACACTGAAAATAGTGGTGTAGGCTGTGGCTTTTCCAGCTTTAGCTGTTGCATAGAGAAAAGTCTCTGCTGTATTCTTTTTTGGCTGTTTTGAAGGTGTGTGTGATGTTTAACTTTCTCCAGTTTTCAAGGGACTCTTTACCCCACCTCTATTACTCTGAGTGACAAATCACAGTGACATAGGCCATCTCTCTCAGCACCCTCAGACACAACATGTCTGGTCCTATGGCTTTGTATAGGATGAGTTCTCTCAAGTCATCCCTGACTCAATCCTGATTTCTTCCTGGTAGTTTATCTCCTCCTTGAACCTTGCATCTAAGCAGAGAGGTCAGGGAGACCTTGCTGGTGGAGACTGAGGCAAAAAGGGCACTGCGTGCCTTAGCCTTATCTGTCTCTACTGCCACTAAATCACCCACTCCATTCAGCAATAAGCCTGGATTTCCCTTGTTTAGTCTTTTACTACTAATGTAGCAGTAGAAGCTCTTCTGGATACCCTTGATGTTGCATCCAAGTATCAACTCTAGCCAAGCTTTGGGAGTCTGTGCTACCTCGCATTCAGAAGCTGTTTCCTGCCCAGGCAGTGACTGGACCTGACCCTGTCTGGTTTCCGAGATGGGTGATATTAAGTGTGTTCAGGGTGATGTGGTGATGTGACAGTAGACCACAAGAGATAGAACTTTAAGAACATTATGCGATTTCAGAGAGTAAGATAATCCCTCAGCTTCTAAAGGAAATGCAATATAAAATCTAAGCGTGAGCCTGCATATGGGTATGCTGTGGTTTTCCTTCCAGGCTCTGTGCAGTTCCAGCAACCAAGCTGTCTTTCACCTTCTAAGACTGGAGGTGTGTAGCTGAGGAAAGATGAATTTTGACTCAGGACACTGATCCATAAATGCTGGTTCATGGAGCTGAGACAAGTTGACTTTAACATAATTTGAACTATGATTTTAGAGATAAACAGTGATTTCCTATAAAGCTTAATCTTTGATGGAACAAATGATATGGCTATCGTCTTTAATACTACTTTCCTTCTATCATTAAACACACAGTGAATCTAAGCATTCAACTTTATTCTGAGTGAAGACAAGGTAGTGGATAATTATTCTGTATTAGTACTGTGTGATGTTGTAACAACTTAGAATGCTGTATTATCATCCACTGAAATGATTGCAAGTCAGCCACTCTCTCTCTGTATGATGTGCATAAATACTGGTAAATGTGTATTTGTATTACTTTGGTTTTGGATTAGAGATGGCTTTATTGCTGACTCAGGTAAAATACCTGAAGTGAAGTCACTGCTTTAGCTTCTCTTCTTTATTCCCCTTCTCTCAAAATAAAAAAAAAACCCAAAGAAAATGCAAATCTTCCCATCATTTACTCAAAGTAAAACACCTTTCATATTTCACACTTGCCCTTGATTTCTTGGGTACCTGAAACAGCTTTGAAGATCTTGGCACTCTATTTCTTTGGGCTTGACCACTGCTGAAGTGCTTATTTCCTCATTGCATGGTTCCACAACCTATTACAGTGGTAACAAGGCCAGAAAGAAATACTGGAAGATTTGTTCATCATAACATTTGAAAGGTCACGCAGGTTTAGAAAATAGCAAATGAAAACCCCAACAGATGTTGGCTGCCTTATAAAAGGTAGAAATTAATTTAACCCAATGCAGAACGCTGATGTGAGGACTTGTCTTGCTGCAGAGACTGAGTGCAAAGGGATCTGTGTCTGTGCCTACTGCGGTGGTGTGACTCTTCATCTCTCTGTAAGTAGAGATCTCTTCTTTGCTTACGCGAAATCCTGAATCAAACAATAAACTTGAGCAGTGTGTATGCAAAATTAATACACCCTTGGTATTTGGCAGGTTAATGGAATGGAAGAGGCTTCTTTAGAGAATGTTGTGTTTCAGCCCTTTGTTAGCTAAATCTCAAAATATTTAGTAAGCAAAAATCACCTGGCCACAGGGCTACACAGTCGTCTTTCCAAATACTGATAGGAAGCACTGGTGGTTCCCTAATGCTCAAGCTTGTAACATGGGGTTTTATCTTCAAGATGGATGCTTAAGTCCTTACGTACATCTATACCTTGAGCATTTTCTAGCATAAGATGAGCAATATGGCATTCTGTATCCCTTTTGGCACATAAAACTAACTTAAGTTGATATCCTCTTGTATTTGACTTACTAATTTGTTTTATCTTTGACAAATGCAGCATTGCTCTGCTTGTAAACATACATGATGCTGCAGTAAAGCACTTTTTTTTCTTTGTTTTGTTTTGTTTTGAGGATGATTTTGCCCTTTCTCTATTCTGTTAGCGTTACCAGTGGTCTCTCCCTTTCAGTTTGTCTCGGATATAAGCTATATGACTTTGGGTTTTAAGGCCTTCAGCTTACCCACTCTCTATCATTTTCTCGATGTCATAAAGCCAGCTTAGGACTCCTGTCAACTTTTGCTTTCTGCTTTAATTCCTTTGAGTGAAATTATCAAGCAAATACTTTCTCCCCATGCTTAGGAGCAACTTTCTGTAAGCCTCCTCCAAAAGATGTAAATTTCTTACTATTTAATCACCTACGTAGCTTGCCAAGTTTCTATGACCTAGCTGTCATGATAAAGGAGTTAAGCAGTTCCTGATGGGAGACCACAGCCTATAATCAGTGTTACATTGTGGGGAGTGTCAGTGGTGTTTTTTTGTAGGAAAGGAAAATGTGGAGGTGGATGTTAAGAATAAGTGGGAACCTTTGGTGTGGTCAAAGCAGTTTCAGTCCTTATGTCCCCACATCCTCCGTACCCCCACCCTCCCCAGGCAGGATGTCTCCTCTTTGCTGAAGGGGAATGCAGGGGTTGCCCTCCCCGTATGGAGCCCTTCCCTAGGAAACAAGGAGGAGAGGGTACTTGGGGATGCATAAGGACTGGGTTAGGGTCTTTTCTGAGCATGGTCCCAGTTCTTCAGGCTTTGCCCCTTGCCATTACTGACCTGCAAGGTGCTCAGTGTTGGGCACCAGGGTAGATGGCCAGCAAGTGCGTGGGTGTGCTGGACTTGTTGGGATGCAGCTGTCTTTCTCCCTGCTGAGCTGGCAAGAAGCATCTCCTGTAGTATCTGTGCCCAGGCTTGGTGGTGCCTGTGCTGGAACTGGTGGATGGCTGGGGGATGCTAACTTCCATGTGAACCACACTGGGCAAAGACAGGAGGCTGCTCTCCCCATGCCTGCTGGTTTCTTTGGTACAAAGAGCTGGCCCAGCCAGCATGTGGAAATCTAACTGTGTGAAACTCACTGTTAGAAACCAGGTCCTTGGGGATCTATCTTCAGCTCTGCATTAGACTCGCTATATGACCTTGTACAAGTCACTTAATCTCTCTGCTGTTCGTTTTTCTTTGCTAGTGAACGAAGACAATAATTGCTACATAGGTCGCTGCAGTGGAAGTTTGCATGCACTTAGGAAGTAGCTAGCATCCTTTTTTCCTTTTTTTTTTTTTTTTTTTTTTTTTTCAGTGCTAACCTGACTAAAGAATGTGCTCTGTGCCTGCAAGCTTGCAATATATAATATGCAGTGTGCTTCAGTAAAGGTCAGTCTGTAAGAGCAAGGGAGCTACCCAAGATCAGGAAGTATGTTGGGGTAGAAATTATGCAGAACTTTAATTTCTTGCTTTGTAACATATTTTTGAAGTATCAGATTTTAATGCATGACTAGTTAATAGCTGGCAAATCAGAAGGTGGTGGAATTTTAGGAAAAAGTACAGTAAGAGAACTAGATACTACTAAATTTCTTTAAAATACTAAGTAGGGAAGGCAATGAAATGGGACATTTCTTAATGTAAATTAATTCACCTGGAACTAGACCTATCTTGCCACAGTATATATTGCAAAGTATTGAAAAGATGGCCATGCTTAATTTATATTAATTGCTTTGGTAGCTCTGAGGTTCTCTGTAATCATCATTAGTCTGTATCTTTACTGCAGATAGAGAGGGGAGCTGTAGATCGCTCTTTATGAATAGGTTTTTCCACTTCTAATGAACTACAGGCTGATTGTTAATGGTGAGAACAAGCATTCTCTTCTAAGCCTTCTCATGGTGCAGCAATAATAAAACAAGTGGTGGTGGCCACCCTGGTGGAATACCAGGGTGAGTAAACATTAAAAAAAACCCAAACCAACA